>NC_043001.1:78970265-78982765 GCF_006345805.1 Octopus sinensis | reverse complement strand
CCAATAGTATTTAAAATTGGTCATTCCAAGTATAGATTTTGTACACAGTGTTATTGAATCGAGTGTTTTATTTAAAGTGACCTTAAATATCTATGTATATATATATATATATATATATATATACATACGTACGTACATACATGCATACATACACGTTGCTATGTGATATTTATTTGAAAAAAAATTGAGTAATGCCAATGAAGAATTATACAAAGAAAGTACGGTGATAAGAAGGAATACAAACAATGATCAAAATATTGATTGATTTACGTGAAATAAATTGTTTATATAGGAAAATCCTCCTTATCAAGAAATGATATAAAATAATCTGGAGCGCCAAGTAAAAATGTTTCTATTTGTGAGCAATCCTATTGTTATATGGTCATGGCTTTGCTTGACGTATTTTGTGCTTTAAAACTAATTGCACCTCTGATTTTTTTAGGTAAGGAGTATCAGCAACGGCAGTTGAATATGAGTAGCAGCTGCAGCACTATTCGAAATGGTACGAAAGATTTGTGCAGGTGCGTGATAGGGGGTAGAAACCGATAATGTTCAACATATATTGTAAATAGTTGCAGAGAATGCATCTGTAAATGAATACACACAAAATAACTTACCATTATTTTTTTTCCTACTTGTTTCAGTCACTAGAGTGCGGCCATACTGGAACACCACTTTGAAGCATTTAATCGAGTAAATCGAACAATACTTATTTGATTCTGGTAGTGAATCATCCGGTCACTCTTAGTGAACCTCTTATTTACAGGCACGAAAACAAAGAATTTACTGTCAAGCACGAAGCCATAAACAGGAATATACACACACACACTCACACATACGCACACACGCATGCACAAACACACACACACACACACACCTATGCACACGCACATACACACACAAACGAACGCGTACACACACACACACGCACGCACACACAGATGCACAAACACACATACTGGCACACGCGCGCACACCCACCCATATACATATGAATATATATATATATATATATATATATGTATGTATGTATGTATGTATGTATGTATGTATGTATGTATGTATGTATGCATGGCTTTAGCACAATTTTCGTCTACCTAATTCACTCATGGCATTGGTCGACCCAGGTCTTCAATAGCAGACACGTATCTGTGGTACCTCATAGTGGGACTGAACTGGAAGCTGCGTAGCCGTTAAGCGAGCTTTTTCAACACACATTCAGGCCTGAGCCTCTAAATTGCAGACTTTATAAGATTCGTATATACAACAAGAAATATTCTTGGAAAGTCAAGATGATGTTCAGCACATGATTTATTTTGTAAACACACACACACAAACACACACACACACACACACACACACATATATATATATATATATGTATGTATGTATGTATATATATATAATACTATTCCCTTATATTATGATAATTTTTTTTAATATTAGTTTAGGTATGAGGCATATACAAAACATGTTTCTATAAAATTTGATTTCTTTTCGTCTCGTTTATTCCATTTCCTTTTTCATGTTATTCTTCTAATTAAATCACGGCCAAATTTGTGTCATTTGTAAATTTTGTATTCACTTTAAATTGTTTGCGTTCTTGTACTAAGTTTTATAAAGTTAATTATTACTTCAAATAATATACTTTTTTGCAAATTCTTCAATTTTTCACACTTATTATATTATAATACTATGAAAAATCAATTAGCTCTAAATTGCTATATTTTGACATGTATGTAAACATTTTCACAATTTTTCTTCCTCTTTGATTTCCAACTCAAACCAGTTCGTGTGAAATCGTGTTTGCTTTTCACACATTTCTTTATTATGTAGCACAACATTCTAACAAATTATTTTAATTCCTTATAGAGAAAACTCTTAACCACGTTTGCTGGTGTGATACTGATCGTGTGTAATTACGTGCGTGTGTGTGTGTGTGTGTGTGTGTGTGTGTGCGGGCGTGCGTGCGTGTGTTCGTGCGTGTGTGTGTGTGTGTGTGTGTGTGTGTGTGTGTGTGCAGTTTACTGTTCCGTTAAGACAGGATCAACAAAAATGTGCTCCATCCATTGAGAAATAAATATTATTCAGTGTAAACTGTATTTGCATACGATATACTAATAGTGACTTGGTATCGAGACACGTGGTAAGGTAAATTTCTATAACGTACCTTGTGCCTTCAAGCATTCTCCGGGCTCATATATATACATATATCTACACATATTTGTTGAATGGCCTTTGACTACTCATGAGTTCCTCGGTCCTTTGACGAGTCATATTTTTCGTCCCGCAGGATGTCGAACAATCCCCCTCCTCAGCAAGCGTTCCTGGTGCGGCAGGCAGTTTAGTCACCGACGACCCGACCACGTAACAGATTGTACTAGTTTACATGTTAGCATACATATATATGCATTTGTTATGTCAGGTCACTTTCGAGTGCTACTGGTAACATGTAACCCAGTACAACCTGTTGCACGCTCGGGTCGTCGGCGACTAAACTGGCAACCCCACCAAGCTTGCTTGGTGAGGAGGGTGTTTATTGGACACCCTGCGGGATAAAAAACAAAACCCGTCAAAGGGCGGAGGAAGTCTTGAGAGTCAGCGGCCATTCAATAAATGTCTTAAGACTGTATCATGTGCTGGGACATAGAAATAATTGGACTGAATACTCGATCGCGCGGTTACACCACTGGGAGTGAAGGACTCCTAGCCTTTGTTAGGACATCCTTCTAGGAGAAGCTAACTCAGGTAACTGACATAAAACCTGCGGCTCAGTGGTTACCGATGATGTTGACTTGTTCTTCTTTTCGGATTATGGCTGCTGTTGCTTAGTGAGTGGGATTGACTCAGTGCACAGCCTTTCCTCACTTAAAAAAAAATCTTGCACAGGCATTACACGATAACAACATTGATTAAGCTTCGTGCAAGAGCCATACTCGATAACGATGGGGCAACCACCATTATATGCATTTTTATGTGTGTGTACATGTATGTATGCATATATGTAAGTATTAATGTAACGTGTCGCTGTATTCGTAATACGTTCTGAGAGATTCGATCAAGGAAATTTGGGGTCACTGTTGTAATTTTCCGGTGTATGGAGACTTCGACACACTGTGTTATTTTGACTGTGTTGTATGCTTGCTCAGTGAATGCTACCCGGCCGGGCTAATCAGACATTCACACTTGAGTATGTCAGAACGTGTGAAGAATGAATACATTTGTTATTGTTTCTACTCACACTGTTCTTCTACGTGCACTCTACGATTTATGTTAGGTATATGAACACGCACGAAGGCGCGCACACATGCATACACACACACACATATACACCATCGTATGCTCGCATGCACACACAAACAGAGGCACACACGCATACGCTTATATCAAAACAGAAAATAGGACTTCATTAGGTGTTCTGGTAGAATTTTGAACCCATACCTAGCTTCTCATACGTTAAGTTATTTTTTGCTGATATTATTATTATTATTATTATTATGATTATTATTTCGAGGCACTGATTGTAATTGAACTCGAAATTTTGGGGTTAGTAGCCCACACACTTAGCCATTACGCTAATTGCCCGTGGGCAATTATAGAGTGAACTTTAGGGTTTATAATATTAATGATAATAATAATTATAACAATATCAGCAACAAAAAAACCTTAGGAATGAGAGGTTGGGTTCAAAATTCTACCAGAACACCTGTTGAAGGCTGGAGAATAAATCAGCCGAACCAAACAAGATGAGGATACATATCCGTCCAATGTAAATAATGAATACAAATTTTAACGCGACGATGAAGTTTCAGGTGGAACCAACTTAGATTACAAAACCTAATATACTTTATACATGCATGTATGTGTGTGTGTTTGTCTATCTCTCTGTATGCATGTATGTAGGTATTGTATGTATGTACTGTATGTGTGTGTGTGTGTAAGTATTGTATTGAATCTATGTGTGTGTATATATATATGCATACATATGTGTGTGTGTGTGTGTCCTGGATATGACGTTATGTTGTATTCAGGGATGAGGTTTCAGTTAGAGAGTTCTGGAATCGGGGAAGCGGGCGTGGGTTCACAACTTAATTACCATTACTGCCACTTCTATTCTGTCCTGGAGCAAGTGTGTCTGTCAAGGACCCATTTATGGATTAAATCGCTTTCCCACGGGCAGAGGAGGGAGCCGTTATATTCGACAAAGTCGCACAAGCAGCGCTTCTTGGAGAAAGATACTCTGCCGTAAAATATGCAGTCAAAGTAGTGCCAGTCATCTGGCAATGCTTGTCACTGGAACATAATCTCTGGATTGAAAGAGGGGCAACCCTGTTATACAAGTTCTGATCACATGAATACAGAACCGAACGGACGTCAATCTATCATTTCATATCTTTAACCGTTTTGCATCGTATTAAGGCCTGTAGGTGGAAGTAAATGAAAACAGTCAGGCTGAAAATGAGAAGGCTGTCATCTTAGAATATGAGTGTTTATATACATATGCATATGTGTGTAGGGGTGTATTATAGATACACTATGACGATATTTGTGGAGGCACATTACCTGGTGGTTAGAGCAGCAGAATCGCGGTCGAGGGATCGCGGGTTCGAATCTCTGACCGGGCGATATGTGTGTTTATGAGCGAAACACCTAAGCTCCACGCGGCTCCTGAAGAAAGTAATGCCGAACTTCTGCTGACTCTTTCGCCACAACTTTCTCTCACTCCTTCCTCCTGCATCTTGCAGCTCACCTGCGATGGACCGACGTCTCGTCCAGGTGGGGAACCTATACGTCAAGGAAACCGGGAAACCGACCCTTATGAGCCAGGAATGGCTCGAGAAAGGAACAAACAATGACGATATTTAAACGTATATTAGCGATAGTTTAATCCAAGATACCCTAGCTTCAATATATATATTATAAAACATCAAATATTATTAATATTATCAATTTATTGCTTACAATTGTTTCACTTCACACACAATTTAAATCAGAAAACCTATATAATAATATAAATTTACATTTTCAGTATCGTGATTGGAAGATCTGGGCAAAATTGACATTAGACTAAGCAGATGACAGCGTGGTTATTGTGTGTGTATACGTGTGTGTGTGTTGCGTTAATATGCGTGTGTGCGGGGGGGGGTATATGTGTATTTGTCTTGCGTAACAGGCGTAATTTTAACGGGATACATCTTGTAATCACCCAAAGAGACTCATCTCCACTGCCAGATACTCGTAAACCAGTCGTTAAGCACATCACCTGTGAGAGATCGATGTTAGTTGACACGAAACAATTTCAGTGATTAATAAACATTCCCATCTTCCATCCTCCATCTACCGTCTCTCTCATTATTCAAATATGTTTGTATGTATGTATGTATGTATGTATGTATGTATGTATGTATGTATGTATGTATGTATGTATGTATGTATGTATGTATGTATGTGTGTGTGTGTGCGTGTCTGTGTGTGAGTGTGTGTATGTGTGTCTATGTGTGTTGATGTATGTTTTTTTTTTCCTTTTACCTTCTGTTTTTTTTTTTAAATTTAGAGTTAATTATGTCATGCCTGGTAATTTTCACCTGCTTGGAAGGAAAGCATCTTGTTTTGTTCATCTTCTTTCAAAACTTGAGAAGGCCTTGCAGAATTTTTTTGTACTACATAACGTGATCGTTTGTAACATACGAATTTAAATGTATGTATGTATAACAAAACAATATACAGCACTATCAATACATATTAGATGCAACTCTACAGCCGAAAGGTTGACAGAAATTATTTCGAATAGGAAACGTTAAACAGAGAAACAATGCCAGAAATATATATATATTTCTTTACTGCCCACAAGGGGCTAAAAGTAGAGGGGACCTTCAAGAAATGCGGTCTGGAAAACAATTGACCAAGAAACAATAGGAATTTGAAAACTAAAAATAGAAGAATCACCGACTTAAGGAGTAAAACTAGGCCAACTATACATAGTGTATATTTGGTGTTATAATCCAAGTTGTTTCGTCTTGAATCTGAATTTGTTTCTGAAGAATTACGAGTAGATGTTAAAAACAAAATATTGTAAAATTACCAATGAAAATTCTTGGTATAAATATGAAACTGCTCCAATGTATATAAAACTAGGTCGTTCAATTCTGAAGATGACAATCTATGATCAACTCATCGCTACAACGAATTGTTATTTTCATAGCAATTTTCCACCAGTATTTTATATTTTGAAAAGTGTAAATACTTTCCGGTTCTGATATGCCTTTGGTATAACCGTCAGGACAATCTTCCTGCGTATAACATTATAGAACGTCTTAGTGACATGGTCATAGCTCATGGAAAGATAGAATCTTCCGTATATTTCCTGATAGCTACAGATGATATGTACATATGTATATATGTTTGTGAGTATTTTTCTGTAGGTTTTATTCTATTTTTGTTTTGTTTTTGTTTTATTTGGAAAATTGAAGCTGGCCGATAAGTGTCAAGGCTCTTTTATTTCAGTTAAGTTTGAATCGGTTCATGTGTGTGTATACACACACACACACACATACATATATATATATATATACATATATATATATGGTAGGGAATATAATTCCAAACTTACAGGGCAATATTTAGCAATTCTAAATGAAATTGAATTACTTAATGGAGGTCATTTATCTTAATTACACACACACACACACACACATATATATATATATATATATATATATATATAAACTTTTGTGTGCATAGAATGCGTGTATTAGTGTGATGAATATAAGTGCTTGTGCGTCATCGTATGAGTGTGTGTTGTGCGTTCATATATATTTATGTATATATGTGTGGTCAATCTGAATTTTATAACGAAAGACGAAAGGAGTTCTAAATCCTGGTACTACTGGGAACGTTCTCATTTGAATATGCTAGTGGACATTACCTTTAATCTATTATTTATTCGATCATGGATGTACGTAACGCATACCCATTTTACTCTGATCCTTCTCCTAATTTTCACACACAAGAGTATAATAATATCCCTAATTTTTACATCTCTCTAACTTTTCTCTCTCTCTCTCTATCTCTTTCTCTCTCTCTCTCTCTCCCTCTGATGACTGCATATTCGCTTATGGAATCCTTACTCAATATGAAGATCAACATACTTGTCTATTCTCGAAGCAGCTGTAAAAGACAATATGCTTATACTCTCTATCTAAATTAAATGTCTTTTGCAAGTTATACCAGAAGTTTTGCTTTTTTATTGTTACTTTAATCTATATCTATCTGCTCAAGGAGAAACCACTTCTAGCCGTCTGTGATTGGCAGCTGGAACACACACTTCAGTTGCAGTTCAAGCCAAAAGTTCAGTGGTAAACTAAACTAAGCACCGATAGTATATACCTATTGCTTTACCTTTGTTGAAGATAGCACCTTACACACACACATATATATATATATGTATATATATATAAACTTGTTTGAGTTACAAGTCTAATTTCTTTATTACCAACAGGGAGTTGAACACAGAGGGGACAAACAAGGACAGACAAAGTGATTAAGTCGATTACATCGACCACAGGGCGTAACTAGTACCTATTTGATCAACCCCGAAAGGATGAAAGGCAAAGTCGACTTCGGCGAAATTTGAACTCAGTACGTAACGGCAGACAAAATACCGCTAAAAATTTCGTCCGGCGTGCTAAATATTCTGCCAGTTCGCCGCCTTATACCAGCACGCGGCCTTAAACAAGGTCACCGCCACAAGATTGCTGCTTTGCTGGGGCAAGGCCTTGAAAAATTTCAGCCGAGCACATCGACCGTAGTAATTATTTTAAGGCTAGTACTTAAACCGAGCCGCTAGGTTTCCGGTACGTAAAAAAACCACCAACGTTGTGAAACAGTAGTGATGAACAAACGCAGAAACAAAGATACACACATATGCATATGTACGACGGGTTCCTTTCATTTTCAAATTCCACTCACAAGAATTTGGTCGGTCTGAATCAATAATAGAAGACACTTGCCCAAGAGGTCACGCTGTGGCGAACTATATTTAGGTTTTAAATATAAATTGTACGTAGACAGCATACAGCACGTTTATAGAGAAACTTCTGTGTCAGTCTGCGTAAATACCAGGTAACTGACACAGTAGCACAAAACGTGTAAGTAAGCAATTTTGCGTTTAGGTGAAGGTGAGTTTGAAAGAGAAAGTATTGATTATTAAATCATATACAAATAACAGAAGAATCCAAACTGTGATGTGTATTCATTGATACAGAATATCACACACAAATGCAAAAGCCATCTTGCACACACTTAAACTACACATAGACATACATAAGTATACGTAGACAACCGTAAGGAAATACATATCAAGAGCAGAATAGTGAATAAAATGAAATATCAATACATACATGTATATAAATCTCTCTCTCTCTACCTCTTTCTCTCCCCCTATTACTCGCATTCTCTGTCTCTCTGTGTGTATATATATATATATATATATATATATATATATATACATGCATATATGTATGTGTTATCTTCATTCTTTTATCCCTAGAACGTATTCTTTGTAAGCCCAATACTTATACTATGGGTCTCTTCTGCCAAGCCTTCCGGGGACGTAAACACACCATCATCGGTTGTCAAGCGATGATGGGGTACATATACAGGCACTAACAGATATACATTTATATATATATATATATATATATATATTATATATATATATATATATATAGTTTCCGTCTACCAAATCCCCTCACAAGGCTTAGGTCGGCCCGAAGCTATAGTAGAAGATACTTGCCCAAGGAGGCATATATTTATGCGAACGCGAATGCTCACATACACAATCAAGTACACCCACACTTACACACTCAGATACACTTTTTACATCTTTTATATCTATCTGTTTATATATGCATGAATGTATATTTATAGGCGCAGGAGTGCCAGTATGGTAAGTAGCTTACTTACCAACATGCATGGTTACGAGTTCAGTCCCACTGCGTGGCACGTTGGGCAAGCGTCCTTTACTATAGCCTCGGGCCGACTAAGGCCTTGCAAGTGGATTTGGTACACGGAAATTGAAAGAAGCTCTTTGTGTGTGTGTGTTTTATATATGTATGTATATATGTGTGTGTGTATGTTAGCGTGCGTGCTTTTTCCACAACATTGCTTGACAATCGATGCTGGTGTGTTTACTTCTCCGTCACTGAGAGGTTCGGGAAAAGACAACGATTGAATGAGTACTAGGCTTACAAAGAATAAGTCCTCGGATCGATTTGCTCGACTAAAGGCGGTGCTCCAGGATGGCAGCAGTCAAATTACTGAAACAAGTAAAGGAATAAAAGTATATGTGTGTGTGTGTGTGCTTACGTACTATTTTATAATCTAATCAATTCATCTCTGTATCTATCTATACCTCAATTTAATTTTCTATCCTCCCACCTGCCAATATATATATTTTCTTTTATTCTTTTATTTGTTTCAGTCATTTGACTGCGGCCATGCTGGACCCTCGCCTTTTGTCGAACAAATCGATCCGAGGACTTATTCTTTGTAAGCCTAGTACTTATTCTATCGGTCACTTTTACCGAAGCGCTAAGGTTACGGAAACTTAAACACACAAACGTCGGTCATCAACCGATGATAGACGGACACACACAGACATATACATACATACACACACACACGTGTATATATATGTATATATATATATATTATATATATATATATATATATATATATATATATATATATATATATATATATATATACATGCATACGTGTGTATTCCTCAGTGTGTGTGCGTGAATAAAATGAAAGCAACACTCACAGATGCGCCAGTGTGCGCTAGTGTATGCATCTAGCTATGTATATGTGTATATATGTATGTATGCATGTACGTACGTATGTATATATATGTATATGTGTATGTATGCATGCATGTATGTGTGTATGTATGTATGTATTTACGTATGTACGTACGTAGGTATGTATGTGTGCATGTATGTATTTTTTTGCGTTACTCCAATATTATGAAGAGAAACATTAAGAGAAGTAGGTTTGAAGTTTGAGTCAGAGAGGAAATGTGGAGTTGAATGAGGAAGAGAGTATATAGGTGAGTGGTTCAATCGGTGAATGAGCAAGAGAGGTGAAAACACAGATAGCGAGAGTGTGGAGATGGCGACAGTAGGGTGGGGCGGCAGAGCAGCTCTGCCATTCGGTTAATGGAATTGCTTTTGAAAAGAAGCGGAAACCATCTGTTGACTGTGACTGGCTGTGAATTGTATGCGTTTTATTACTGTAGATGGAGCACAAAAGATCAAAGATAGTGTAGAAAGCATTTGACACTGTGAAACAGGACTTGCAAGAGAGGAGAGTAATACGGTAGTATTGGTGGCAGAGGGGATGGCGATTTGGTGATGGTGGTGCCACTGGAGTTTGTGGTAGAAAATATTGAAATGGATAGAAAATATTCAGATATATATAGTATAGAATATAGTTAGAGAGACGGAGACAGGCAGTATTAGATACTAATCGGTAAACAGTTAAATATAAATATAAATAGGAGTGTATCTGTCTGTCTGTCTGTCTATCTATCTATCTATCTATCTATCTATCTATCTATCTATCTTTCTATATGTCTATCTATATATTTATCTATCTATCTTCATATCTATCTGTGCTATATATACGTCTGTATATATTTACACTCACACAAAGCAAAAACACACGCATACACTCATATATATATACACTATATATATATATATATATATATATATATATATATATATATATATATGTATGTATATGCACATGTGTGTATGTATATAAATATATATATATATGTAAATATGTATGTGTATATATAGATATACACGCGCACACACACGCAAATATGTATATATATATATATATATATATATATATAGGCATGGATGTGAGCTTGTGTGAGTGTCTGAGCGTATGTTTCTCTCTTCCTCTATTGCACACTTTATTGAATGCTAATCTTCCGATTTATTTAACTTACAACATACACACACACACACACACACACACACACTCTGGCACACACACACACATACGCACACAAACACACACGCACATACTCGCACACAGACAAACTCGTAAACATTCATGCTGAAAGAAAGAGAGAGAGAGCGTGAGAATGAGAGAAAAAGTTTGCAAGAGAGATGAAGATTTTAGATAGGTATTTAAGCATACGCTTAGATATATCAATAAATAGAAGATACTATGTATAATTATATGCGTAAATAGATACATGGATAGACAGATCGATAGGTAGATCGATAGATAGATAGATAGATAGATAGATAGATAGATAGATAGATAGATAGATAGATACATGGATAGGAAGATAGATAGATAGATAATAGATAGATAGATAGATAGATAGATAGACAGATAAAGAGAAACAGACAGACAGACAGACATATATATATATAGCTAAATAGATAGATAGATAGATAGATAGATAGATAGATAGATAGATAGATAGATAGATAGATAGGTACATGATACATACAAACAATACGTGCATACATACATACATACATACATACATGCATTGATGCGCTGATTCTATGTATTGTTGATTCTTCATTTCGTTCAAAATATTGCAGACGTGCAAGAGTATATAGAGGCTGGCTCTTAGAGAGCGTTACCATTATGCATACAGTTTAATAAATATTGGTACATTCCTTTAAATACAATCCTGCATACAAGGAATATATTATATTTGAGACCCTCTCTCTCAAGTTGGAATTTTCCTCAGCTCGAATAACCCATCCCGCTCAGAAAGTCCCCAAATAAATGTTGTTTAAAGATGATGAACGAAACACACTTTTCCAGATATGAATTATTCAAACCACAAAGAAATTCACTTAACCCATCGCTATGATGCTTCCCCACTACTCCAGCACATGATCTGAGATTTACGTATCGTTAGCCACTAAGATGCGTGCTCTGCAGGTTAAGATCAAGCAACTGACAAGCAAACCTGTGGTATTGAGCAGAATATTTGCTGTAGCCCATCTTTAACAATAAGACAACGTATGTGTATGATAATACTTCCAATCAGTTAACATCAGAAGCCATGAGAGCCACTATATTGTACTGCATCTAAGACTCGTTGGTGCCGGAAAAATTACGGGCTTTATGCAAATTTCTTACACCTGGTTGTAAATGCTCCCAGTGCCCCTACATCAACTGAGATGACAATTACTTCCTTCATTACCCACATTCGTGCAAACACATATTTTTGTGCCTTGTACTTATCAATCTTTTACATTTCCTTGTTATCCACTTGTACTTCCCAAAGTATGGCATATCCATGATCTTGGTTTCCTTCATCATTTTATCAGCTACGACAATGTCTGATTTCGGAGCATCAAAGACTGAATTACACTGGATTGTGAAATATCACAAGATCGTATATTCCTTATTTTTGGTGACTCATTCTCATTTATGCTCGTATCGTTTCA
>NC_043001.1:78952765-78965265 GCF_006345805.1 Octopus sinensis | reverse complement strand
GTTCTTAGTTCAAATCCTGCTAAGATCACCTTCGCCTTTGATTCCTTCAAGTGGCATAAAACAAAGTACCAGTGAAATACTGGAGGTCGGTGTAATGCACGCACTTGTCCTCTCAACTCAAAATTCCTGGCCTTGTATTCTTCAACGTACCAGCGTCTGGTTCAAAGAGAATGCTATTATCTCGGACACTTATACGCAATGGAAAACAGAGGACTAGCTTTATGAGTCTCAATGCTTCCTGTTGCGACCATCATGTGTTTTACTAGAACTCCGAACTACATTTATCCCCTGTGTCCCTTTGAAAGATGAAAGAGATATGACTTGAGGGAGAAAGAGAAATTGTTCCCTTGCTGGTTTGCAGTTAAATATGCCTTCATATTCGATGTTGTTGTTTTTGATAGTGGTGGTGATGGTGTTCGTGCAGACGTTGTTCCTATACCCCCCAATTATGTTCTGATTGTTGAATCCTATTAGCAAACGGTCCCAGTCCATCGTAGTGTGTTTGAGTAGGACTACATGTTACAGCTTATTCCCCCCACCTATTTTTCCTTAAAGATAAGAGTACTGAAACTAGGTTTGGCTGATATTTCATGCATGTTAAGCAACAAACCAAAGTATTTTTCAATACTAGATTGTATTACCTGATAGACGGCAGCATACTCACAATCGTCCTGAAAATTAACGATTTCAATTTTAGTCCAAACACTTATATCCCAGTGGGAGTAATTACATTACGTAGCATTGCAATAACATTGCCATATAAGAACTATATAGAATTTATATTGCCACAGAAAGACTATGTACTAATTACAGTACTACAATAATAAACAAGGAGCATATAGGAATTATCATACTATATTGTTAACACTTGATATATGCTCTTGATATATTGTTTGTGTTATGAAAGTAGTGTCCTTGATTCAATGATCTACTTAAGGTTATATGAAGTCATGAAAATCTGTTCATCACGAATTGAACAAAGTGTAGAAGGATGGAGTGTTTGAATTAAGTTATTTATGCAGTGTAATATGCGCGTGACCAACTGCTTAGAGCGTTGTATTCAACATCGTAAAATCGTGGTTTCGTTTCCTTGACGGAAGGAGTGTTGTGTTTTTGAGCAAAACACTTCAGTCTACTCAACTTGGCATTCCGTTCAGAGGAAATGATGGCCTATTTTCCACTTAGCTCGAAACAGCTATCTTTTCTATTTTTTTAAAACTTGTTTCATTGTGGAGGAAATTGCTTTGTGCATTGACCTCTCATATTTTCTGAAACCGATGCCCGTTTTGAGTTGTATCATTGTGACGGCTGAAAGAAAACAAGGTCAGAAAGAGTATTCCAGAGGAAGAACATTATGAAGAGAAGGACTGAGCAAAATGCTTAACATAGAACCAGGAGATGAACAGATTATGTTGGGGTGAGACAAAATGAGGGATGACAAATGAGTCGATAGGGCTTAAGTGGAGTTAGGGAAACTTTAACCAACTCTACATGGCAAATGTTATTGTAGTTTCTGTACGAAAAGTGAAATGCAGGTACTTCGCGTCAGAAAGGTCAGCGTGTATTGGTCAGCTTCATATGAATAAGTCGGGTACCTATGCAGAATGTCAACTTATATACCGTTAGGTTGCTTCACTATTGGCATATATGACGCTGTCGTGATGATAAGTTTTGTTGCTGTTGTTGTTGTTGTACCTGCTGCTGTATCTGTTAACACAGTTCAAATCATATTTCATTACTACCCACAAGGGGCTACACACAGAGGGGACAAACAAGGGCAGACAAACGGATTAAGTCGATTACATCGACCCCAGTGCGTAACTGGTACTTAATTTATCGAGCCCGAAAGGATGAAAGGCAAAGTCGACCTCGGTGGATTTGAACTCAGAACGTAGCGGCAAACGAAATGCCTATTTCTTTACTATCCACAAGGGGCTAAACAAAGAGAGGACAAACAAGGACAGACAAACGGATTAAGTCGATTATATCGACTCCAGTGCGTAACTGGTACTTATTTAATCGACCCCGAAAGGATGAAAGGCAAAGTCGACCTCGACGGAATTTGGACTCAAAGCGTAAAGACGGACGAAATACGGCTAAGCATTTCGCCCGGCGTACTAACGTTTCTGCCAGCTCGCCGCCTTTCAAACACAGTTCAAATCTTACCCGCACAGCTATAATGAAATAATTTCAGTGTATCGATGACTAAGCCATCCCTAGCTGTCTCACTTTTTAAGATAATAATGTCATTTGCCTTTTTTCAGATTATACTCTCATGTGCTTACTCTATCAAATAAACCATGTAATTGTATAAAGGCTGTATTCTATAGTCGATTATGAAAAAAAAGTTGTTTTGTACTTGATGTCTCACTCAATTGATCAAATTTTATTCATAATACATTCGATTGAATGATCAAATTAAATTCATTATACCTTGTTGTGCTGATTTGACTAATAAAATCCTGCCCTTCTAAATGATCAGTTCAATATTAGAGAATTTAACATCTAATCTGTTATGTGCTAATCAAGTAAAATTATAGAATAGCGCTGGATAGGACTAACATCTGATTTATTCGTCTGCGTTACATTATTTATCTTTTTAAGAAAACGTAAATCTAACATCCAATATTTTTCACGAACAGTAATATTGGAAGGGAATTAAAATGGTTTCTAAAGGAAATCTGAAACCAGAATACGTCGATTTAAAACCTTTATATCGATCTCGATCTGGCGATGGACAACAAGCATAACGGAAAATTTAAATCAAGGATACTAAAATCAGCAAAATGTGAGAGAAATATGCGTTCTCACAAAACTTCCTCAATAGAAGGTCCTTAAGAAGAGACTATGTATTATGCATAAGATCGAAAGGCAAAACTAAAGAAGTATTTGTTGTATCCAAGATTGCTTTATATTCTCATTTGTTACAATCATTTCAATCAAAAACAAAAAATAATTCGAAACGATCCATGATGACTGAGTTTGAGATCAAGTTAGCTTAATGAACATGACCAAAAGCACGATTTTGATGAGTGCACTGCTGATATACTTATATTGTTTAACGACAATTTAGTAGAAGGAGGAACATGGTTTATGGCGTTTGCAGACGAACGTGAGTATATTCTTTTCTACTCTGGGCACAAGGCCACAAATTTGGGGGAGGGGTCTAGTCGATTAGATCGACCCCAGTACGCAACTGGTACTCAATTTATTGACCCCGAAATGATGAAAGGGCAAAGTTGACCTCGGCGGAATTTGAACTCAGAATGTAAAGACAGCCGAAATTCCGCTAAGTATTTCGCCCAGTGTCCTAAACTTTCTGCCAGCTTTCCGTCTTAAAATATTCTTTTCTACCCTAGGCACAAGGACCGGAATATTCGGGGAGGGGGCTAGTCAATTAGATCGACCCCAGTGCGCAACTGGTATTTAATTTATCGACCCCAAAATGGTGAAAGGTAAAGTTGACCTCGGCGGAATTTGATCTCGGAACATAAAGACAAGACGAAATACCATTAAGCATTTCGTCCAAAGTGCTAATGGTTCGTTATTTCTTTTACTGCCCACAAGGGGCTAAACATAGAGGGGACAAACAAGGACAGATAAAGGGATAAGGTCGATTACATAGACCCCAGTGCGTAACTGGTACTTAATTTATCGACCCCAAAAGGATGAAAGGCACAGTCGACCTCGGCGGAATTTGAACTCAGAACGTATCGGCAGACGAAATACCTATTTCTTTTCTACCCACAAGGAGCTAAACACAGAGGGGGCGAACAAGGACAATTCTGTGTGGAGGACTCGGGTTAATCAGGAGCAAGAAAATGGGATATATGAAGGATTAAAAGTACTAGGGATTAAAAGTATGTAAAAGTAATTGCTTAAAGCAAGTTTTGATGGGAGTAAAACAATAGAAAGTAGGCGAGGAAGAGAGAAAGAGAGAGAGCTGTTACAAATTGGTTGAAGAAGAAATTGTAACTAGTTAGAAAAGAATGGCAAACCTCGTTATAGCAACCATATAGAAAGCAGAGTGTTGCAGTAAATTAATCGCTGCCAATTCAGTATTCATAGTTGATTCTTTTCATGGAAAAGATCAGAAATGTGTGTGTGTGTGAGTGTTTTTGAGTGTGTCTGTTTTAGAGAGAAAGAGAGAAAGAGAGAAAGAGAGAGAGAGAGAGAGAGAGAGAGAGAGAGCTGTTCCTTACTATAGCTACAAATAAAGTATGTCTCGAGTTCGAGGATTCACAGGGAGAGTCATCTGTTTTCCATGATGTATAAGTAAACAGAAATCGCAGCAAACCTCCTGATAGGGACGTCTGTGCATCGCAGGGTTACACATTTACCGTCTATCAGGACCAATATGAAATGAAACATTTTAAACAGGGACACAACTCGTAGCCTGACCCGGGAATCGAAACAACAACCTTACGAACCTGAGTGCGAATACCTTAACAACAGGACCACGTTCTTTCACACCTTACTATAACTATGTAAGGAATTAGTTAATGCGTGTAACATTTGTAGCTGCGTAGATGGTCAACAATGGCAGACTAAGTATGAAATATTGCCTAACCCTCAAGTGCAAGCCTCGTGTTATAGATGTATGCAAGTGTGGTTATGTTGCAATGATTCACAGGTTGAGGTGATGGCTTGCATGATAGATAGCAAGACTTGCATGACAGAGAAACAGAGAAACACGGGGAACAAATGATAGTGGAACAATTGATCAATTAGGTTCCCGCTGTTGTGATAATTAAACTCGGACATATTTCACTGGGGCTAAGTAATAAGAACAAACCAGAATAATAACAACAGCATCAGTAGGAACAACAACAAAAACAACAACAATAGCAACAACAACAACGTTAACAACAATAACAACGGCAGCAATAATAACCATAACAACAACGAAATGTCAAAGCAATGTAGTACAAAAATAGCAATAATCTAGAATCTAAACTGTGGTTCATTAATTATTTAAAATAGCTGAAGGTTTTCGGATCTCCCCACCACGTGAGAGAATACATTTTCAAGGAACACTCATGGCGGTCGAATAAACACCAAAACCAACACCATAAAGACCGCTATGAACGCTGTCGCCACCACAACCGTCACCAACACAACCACCACCACCACAACCACCACCACCACAACCACCACCACCACAACCACCACCACCACCACAGCAACCGCCGTCACCATTCCCATATTCATATATATATATATATACTCTTTACTCTTTTACCCTTTTACTTGTTTCAGTCATTTGACTGCGGCCATACTGGACCACCACATTCAGTCGAGGAAATCGACCACAAGTCTTTTTCTTTGTAAGCCTAGTACTTATTTCATCGGTGTCTTTTGCCGAATCGCTAAGTTACAGGGACGTAAACACACCAGCATCGGTTGTCAAGCGATGTTTGGGGGAACAAACACAGACACTCACACTCACATACACACACACACACACACACACACACACACATATATATATATATATATATATATATATATATATATATTCGTCGTCATCATCAACTCCAATTCAGCATCATAACTACCAACACACCAACCGTCATCCTCATCAACATCTTCATCATCGTCTGAAGCAGTAGTAGTGGCAGCAGCAGTGGCAGCAGCAGCAGCAGGGGCAGCATTAACACCGTCGTTGTCGTCATCGTCGTTATCATCATCATCATCATCATCATCATCATCATCATCATCGTCATCATCATCATCATCATCATCATCGTTGTCGTCGACGTTGTTGTTGTTGTTGTTGTTGTTATCGCCTTCATCATTAAGACAGTGAGACAGCGAAACAAGTACAGGTTGAGTACTTGGATCGATTCCTGCCCCTGAATACTGTGGCGTTTTGCTGAAATCTGAAATCTTTTATATGGTGACAAGTTGGCAGAATGGTCAGAACCTCGGATATAATTCTTGACATAATGGTTGGATTTACTTCCGGTACTTTTATTTCTCTGTTCAATTTCCGTCGAGATTGATTTCGCTTTTCATCATTCCGGGGTCGATAATTTAACTACCAGTCAAGCATTGGGGTCCATGTAAGCGACTAGCCCCACCCACGAAATGTCTGTTTCCGTGATTATAGTATAACGAATAATTATCATTGTTATCCTCTTCTACCACTTCCTCCTCCTTCTCCTCCGCATCATCCTTCTGCGGCTCCTCACCATCACTAACAACAACAACAACACTACCATCATCCTTATTATCATCATCATCATCATCTTCATCATCATTATCATCACCACCACCATTATATGTTATCTTACCTACATCCATTGCTTTAACAGTGACAATAGGGTTCTAGAAATAACTTTCAATGTACCTGCTACTGCTACTACTACTACTACCACCACCACCACCACCACCACCACTTCTACTACTACTACTACTACTACTACTACTACTACTACTACTACTACTACCACTACCACTACATTTAAAAACATTGTGATTGTATTTTTGATAGTATCACTCACGTTCTGATCGCTTGAATTTGTAACCAATCCCCACATCAGGAATGATTATCATATGTAGCAACAACAGTTTCAACTGCAGCAACAGCAGCAGCGGTAGTAGTAGTAGTAGTAGTAGTAGTAGTAGTAGTAGTAGTCGTTTTTATTGCTGATGTTGTTAACCCTAAAGCCGACCTTATTGGATCAAACTTCTGAGAAATTTATTCTACCCATGACTTTTATACAGATACTAGCAGTATCGCCCGGCGTTGCTCAGGTTTGTAAGGGAAATAACTATAAAGCATTTTTAGAGAGTTATAGCCAAAAAATAGCAAAAAAATGGAAAAAAATGATGGTAAATTTTTTTTGAGATTTAAAATAAGGTGGAGTTGCGTCCCCTAGACAGTTTGTGGTTTGTGTTTCTGATTCTCGACCCCATGTCGAATTTATCGATTTTTTTCAGAACTGGGGGAACTTTTCAAACTTTTCGCTGCGTTCGTTTTGAATTATGACATTGGGCTATGTGTGTGTCAAGTTTCATCAGAATCGGTTGAAAGCCGTGGTCAGGGTGAGGGTACAAGCAAATAGACACACAGAAACACGCACAGACAAACTGCCGTTTATATATAGAGAGATGTAAGTCTATTTTGAAAAGGACGAGGCAACGTCGAGGTAAGTTACTGAAATTAGAGGTCACTTCTTTCAGATTTTCTGAACAGTAGTTCTATTCCAAAATATCAAGAAGTATGTAGTTGAAGGAGATGGATAAATCTGTAGTGTTTTCTTACTACAATCACTGGACAGTGACCGTGTTGACATACCGATTTGAAGTATTCTAGTCGAAAAGATTGCCCGCATATATATTCAATCGACTTTTTTTGCTGACCCGCTAAGTTGTGTGAATGTAGTCCAGCCAACAGCAGTTATCAAGCGGACGCAAACACATACACACGCAGAAATATATATACGGTGGACTTCTACATAACTTCTGTCAATCAAATTAACTCACAAAATATTAATAGTCCTGGGTCTATAGTAGAAGACAATTGCCCAAGGTGCAATGGGATTGAAGCCAAAAGTACGAGGTTACAAAGACAGCTTCTTAACCGAACAGCCATGACTGTACGGATGAGAATATGAAAACTATAGGGATATGGTTGCAGTAAAATAAAGGCAAGTAAATGGAACCAAGATTTAAAGATAGCCAAAATGTTGGGAGTCTTTAAAGAAGAGGCGTCCTACCCGACTATTGAGATAATGTGCTTTTCAGGAATCTGAAGAGATAATCTTTGACGATATGAGCTGCCGTTGAAGCTAAACAGAATTACTATACTGTAGGATAAGTTTACGTTTGGGATGTTAAGGCTGGTTGAATAACATGCGCCTGTAGAAGAGCGATGGATGCTGAAAATCACAACCAATGTCTAAACCAAACATTTCCAGCCAGAGGATGTACAGCTGTTCATGCTTATAAAATTTTAGAACTCAGTTTCCAGAATATAAAATGTGTGGTAGTTAGTGACGTGTTATTACTTCGCCATTCCTAGTTCGTAATTTCACATTGCTTTGAGTATAATTCAAAAACGTTTTAGTAATTTCGCATCCGTAATAATATTTTAAAAACTTATTCCCTTCTATTTACGGTACGTTTTCCCCTTTCTATCCTATATATGATATATGTATGAAGATTGCTACGTTTGGGCGATTCTGGCCAATAACCATATTATTACAAACAATAATGGGCGCATGCGTGGATGTGCAGTAAGAAGTTTGCTTCCCAACCACATGGTTCTGGGCTGAGTTACCACTGCGTGGCACCTTGTTAAAGTGTCTTCAACTACATCTTTGAGCCGACCAAAGCTTTGCGAGTGTATTTGGCAGGTGGAAACTGAAAGAAACCCGACACATGTGTATGTGTGTTTTGTGTTTACTTTTGACCTCCACTACTGCTTGACAAAAGGTGCTGGTGGATTTACATTCCCCTAACTTAGTGGTTCGGCAATAGATGGATAAAATAAGTACTAGGCTTTAAACATTAAATAAAACTGGGGTGGATTCATTCGACTACAAATTTTAAAATCGGAGCCCCAGTATGGCTGCAGTCTCATGACTAAAACAAGAGGAAAGTAAAAGATATTGTCGCTTTTACAACATCGTATCTTCTCCCCTCCACGACGTTAACATGAAGTGCAATTTTTGTTATTATGTGAGCTTTGCCCGTCGGATGTAAGACTAGTATTATCCAAGTATATATTTGGATGTGGTTATCTAGAATATCCTTTCGCAAAATTAATATGTTCACACAGAAAGCACTCCGTACGTCTCCAAATGTAGTTACGATATTAAACTAACACGGTAAACAATAGGGACGATTAACGCTGTCAAGTGTGCCACTGTCAACTGTGCACTGTCGAATGTACCGCAGTCAACTACTCTGTCAACTACTTGTCAGTTCACCCAGTTCCTATATTTTACTAAAATGCACTGGGATGGTCAGGAACCTTCCACAACAAGTTGAAATGACGGACAAAAGATGCCTTCCTCTTCGATCAAGGCCTCATCGACTTTTTTCTAGTTCCACAGGGAATGAAGCATGCGTTTGAAGATCGAAGAAGAGCAGTTGGGCAGGAGTTAGTGCTTTTGATGGTCGAGAAAATACTGGATCTGTAGTGTTGCTTGATTGGCCCAATTTTTATGTTCTGTTATCTCAGGAGATTTACATCATTTCTCCGTCTTTCACTTTCCTTTGCTCTCGCGTTTCATGTAAATCCACACACAAATTATAGACTGTCATTGTGTTGACCCCGTTCTAAAACATTTTGTGAAATCAAAGAAATCTTTCTCCTAACCCATTCTCCTCCTTCCCCTCCTCCTCCTCCTCCTCCTCATCATCATCATCATCATTATTATTATTATTATTATTATTATTATTATTATTATTATTATTATTATTATTATTATTATTATTAATGCGGCGAGCTAGTAGAATCGCCTAGGCGATATGCTCAGCGGTAATCGCCCGTCGCTACCTTCTCAGTTCAAATTCCGCCGAGCTCGAATTTTGCCTTTTATTATTTCGAGATCTATAGATTAAGTATCCCCCACTATACACACAAGAAAAAAATCCAGGCTTTGTGCCTAACGTAGAAAAGATTATTATTATTGTTGTTGTTGTTGTTGTTGTTGCGTGAAAGAGCAGTGCTTGCCATCAAAGTGACACTGGGGGAAAATATACGAAGCCCAGTATATCCATCATGACTGTTTGATAAGGGTACACCAGGCACATGCATCACAACCATATGTGCGTGACATGGTGATCTCATATCAAGATAATCAGTGCATGGTCTTGCAGATGGGGGGCCCAGTTAATATTTTATTTAAGTCGAGTAGCCCGTACCCCTCAAAAGATCCCTGAATAAGAGTTGTTTGAGGAGGTTGAACGAAACACCCATGTTTCCTGAGGTGAATAATTCAAACCCCAATGAATTCCTCTCAACACATGGCTATGATTCACCCAGCCCAATTCTGCTGGTGAGCAGAGATGCCCATATATTCAGCCAATAATGGACATGCTCAACTGGTTATGGTCAAACAACTGACGAGCATATCTGTGATATAGAGCAGCATATTTGCTGTAGCCCATATTTTATACCAAAACAAAGCAATGTACATGATAATACTCCTAATCAGTTAATATGGGAAGCCATGAAAGCTACTGCTTGGTACTACGTCAGGGTATTCATTATTGTTATTATTATCATTATTATTATTATTATTATTATTATTATTATTATTATTATTATTATTATTATTATTGTTATCATTATTATTATTATGCTTGACTTTTGCTTTATATTTGTACAGGTTGGCTCCAAGTCTCACCCGGAGATCTCAAGAGACAACAGGTTGGAAGTTCACATTGTTGTTATGCCTAGTGTGCCATATATTTGGTTGTTTTTTGTGTTGTATAAGGGGATGTCTAAAAAAAGAAAAAGAAAAAAAGTTTCTTTTAAACCCTGAGATTTCTGCCATTTTTGGGTTTCCTGGTATCTGAGTTAGGTAGCAATCAGCCCCTTATTATTATTATTATTATTATATTATTATTATTATTATTATTATTATTATTATTATTATCATTATTATTATTATTATTATTATTATTATTATTATTATTATTATTATTATTATTATATCATCATTATCATCATCATCATCAACATCATTATTATTATTATTTAATTTATTACATTAATTTTTTTTCAATTCATTGCGACTGTTTTGTTTTTCACCTTTCTAATTTCTTAATGTCTAGCGATTTCTGAAAGGCAAAACTGTTTCTGTAATGACGACATGAATATTTATAATTATCCAACAATCTCAATTTGCTAATTTCTTTGCATATTATTACATGCTATATGGATTTAATGTTGAATCCCACTGCTGCTACAATAACGACAGCTACTACTACTACTACTACTACTACTACTACTACTACTACTACTACTACTACTACTGACTACTACTACTACTACTACTGCTGCTGCTGCTGCTGCTGCTGCTGCTGCTGCTGCTACTACTACTACTACTACTACCACTGCCACTGCCTCCATCAGTACAACCACTACTACTACTACTACTACTACTACTACTACTACTACTACTACTACTAACTAATAACATAATAATAAGAAGAAGAAGAAGAAGAAGAAGAAGAAGAAGAAGAAGAAGAAGAAGAAGAAGAAGAAGAAGAAGAAGAAGAAAAAGAAGAGGAAGCAGAAGAAGAAGAAAAAGAAGAAGAAGAAGAAGAAGAAAAGAAGATTATTATTATTATTATTCAGATCACTGACTGGAATCGAACTCGGAATATTGTGCTTAGTAGCCAGAGCTCTTAACCACTACGCCATATGACTGTGGGCATATTCCGAGTTCGATTCCAGGCAGTGACCTGAATAATAATAACAATAATAATAATAATAATAATAATAAATAATAATAATAACAACATCGAAAGATCCTTTAGGAATGAGAACCCAGGTTTGAATTTTCCCCAAGACACCTGATGAAGGCTGGAAGCGTTTTCAGCCGAAACATGTTAACAACAAACAAGATGAGCACAAATATCCGTCAAAGGTAAGTAATGTGTATACATGCATACATACATACATACATACATACATACATACATACATACATACATACATATATACTATATATATATATATATATATATATATATATATATATATATATATATATATGAGTGTGTGCACAAGTGTACAGATATACTTCATATATACTTACACATACACACACACGAGAGTGTGCAGCAAATTTCCTGGCTTTTAGGGAATGGCGAAAGGCCTGGCTGGAGACAAACCTTCCGAGTTCTTTTACAGGGCTTAGAAGGTCTGCTGCAATGAGTGTCTCAATCTGAGATGGGAATATGTTGAATAAATTCATACTCAACTGATCCTCCTGTATCTTCTTTTACCCAAAACTGTAAACTTTTAAGCACTCCCTCGTGTATGTATGTATGTATGTATGTATGTATGTATGTATGTATGTATGTATGTATGTATGTATGTATGCATGCATGTATGTACAGGAGGAGGAACTCTTGGGAGTCAAGGGCCATCCAATAAATGTGTAATTTTATTTTATTTTTCTTAAGGCTTAAGGCTGTGTCATGCGCGGGGTCATAGAAATAATCGGACTGAATACCCGATCGCGCGGATAAAACATTGGAAGTGAAGAATTCCTAGCCCTTGTTAGAGCATACTTCTAGGAGAAGGTAACTCAGGTAACTGGGATAACTCTGACATAAAATCTGTGGCTTAGTGGTTACCGATGATGTTGACTTGTTCTTCTTTTCGGATTATGGCTACTGTTGCTTAGTCAGTGGGATTGACTCGGTGCACAGCCTTTTCTCACTTTAAAAGAAATCTTCCTGCACAGGCATTGCACGATAACGACATTGTTCATGATTGTTGATGGTGTTGTAAGTCTCAACTGAATGGC
>NC_043001.1:78925265-78947765 GCF_006345805.1 Octopus sinensis | reverse complement strand
CACACACACACACACACATGTATGCGTGTGTGTGTATGTGTATATATATATATATATGTATATGTTAATAAAATAGAACATATGCATATATATAAACATATATGTACGTACCTACCTCTACATGTACATATACACGCATATATGTGTACAGGACACCAAAAAGACGTCGAACACATAGAGAGACGAAACACATAGACACAAACCAAGGAACAAGACAAGCAAAAAAAAAGAGAGATACAGGACAATAAGCACAACGAAAAATCCCCTCTTCAATCGCTAAGGTTTCATCTACTAAACGTTCGAAGGATAAAAGCGAGGCGTATACTTCGAAGAAAACTTCCTTCCCGCGAAAAGCAAATCAATTAAAATTCTGAGATCTTTTCGCAGAGGGGTAAAAAAAGGCAAGACGGTAACGACAGTACAAACATATAAACAGTAAAAAATATATATATAAACAGTGGAAAAATAAATATATAACAGTGAGAGACAGGACAAGGAGAACAAGATAAGAAGGGCTGTTAACGCCAGACGAAAAAAGTATTGCAAACGCTGGATTATCGTGGACGACGAGAGAGAGAAAATGTGTCGACCAGTAGCCTTAGAAGGCGGGCGAGAAAAGACAGGATAGCAGTTACGACGGAAGTTATCGTCGCAGATGGACGACGGGAATGGGGGAGGAGGAGCAAGAGGAAGAGAGAGAAGAAGGGGAATGGTGCGAGGAGACCATGAAGAATGGTGAAAGGGAGAGAGAGAATAGAGAATGAGAGAGAGAGGAAGAGACAAGTTGAGTGAGGGAAAAAAAGACGAAAAAGGGAATGGGAGAGAAAGAAAGAAAGATGCAGAGTCGCGTGAGAGTTAATATCAAGGCTAACTTGATAAACAGAACAATATTACTTAATAGGGTGCGTGCGTTTAGTCGTATAATCTCTCTCTATATAAACGGCAGTTTGTCTGTGCGTGTTTCTGTGTGTCTGTTTGCTTGTACCCTCACCCTGACCACGGCTTTCAACCGATTCTGATGAAACTTGACACACACATAGCCCAATGTCATAATTCAAAACTAATGCAGCGAAAATTTTGAAAAGTTCCCCCAGTTCTGAAAAAGATCGATAAATTCGACATGGGGTCGAGAATCAGAAACACAAACCACAGACAGTCTAGGGGACGCAACTCGACCTTTTTAACTAAAAAAAAAAATTTACCATCATTTTTTTCCCATTTTTTTTGCTATTTTTTGGGTATAACTCTCTAAAAATGCTTTATAGTTATTTCCCTTACAAACACGAGCAACGCCGGGCGATACTGCTAGTATGTTAATAAAAAAGAACATATGCATATATATAAACATATATGTACGTACCTACCTCTACATGTACATATACACGCATATATGTGTACAGGACACCAAAAAGACGTCGAACAATAGAGAGACGAAACACATAGATACAAACCAAGGAACAAGACAAGCAAAAAAAAAAAAAAGAGAGATACAGGACAATAAGCACAACGAAAAATCCCCTTCTTCAGTCGCTAAGGTTTCATCTACTAAACGTTTCGAATGATAAAAGCGAGACGTATACTTCGAAGAAAACTCCTTCCCGCGAAAAGCAAATCAATTAAAATTCTGAGATCTTTTCGCAGAGGGGTAAAAAAAGGCAAGACGGTAACGACAGTACAAACATATAAACAGTAAAAAATATATATATAAACAGTGGAAAAATAAATATATAACAGTGAGAGACAGGACAAGGAGAACAAGATAAGAAGGGCTGTTAACGCCAGACGAAAAAAGTATTGCAAACGCTGGATTATCGTGGACGACGAGAGAGAGAAAATGTGTCGACCAGTAGCCTTAGAAGGCGGGCGAGAAAAGACAGGATAGCAGTTACGACGGAAGTATCGTCGCAGATGGACGACGGGAATGGGGGAGGAGGAGCAAGAGGAAGAGAGAGAAGAGAGAAAGGGAATGGTGCGAGGAGACCATGAAGAATGGTGAAAGGGAGAGAGAGAATAGAGAATGAGAGAGAGAGGAAGAGACAAGTTAAGTGAGGGAAAAAAAGACGAAAAAGGGAATGGGAGAGAAAGAAAGAAAGATGCAGAGTCGCGTGAGAGTTAATATCAAGGCTAACTTGATAAACAGAACAATCTTACTTAATGTTGTTAACCACACATACTTAAAACATATGCTTTGTGTATTTGCCGGTAAGCTGTTATTTGAGACATGAAGAATACTCTCTCAAAGCGCGGAGTGTTAAAACTCCTTAGAGTCATGGACAGGCGAGATAACTCACCTTCAATCCCAAAGAGGTGTGAGAGACATTGATGTTACGCTATTTTTCGTGGCTTGTCAGCATCAAGTACCAACACGATCGGCGATAAACTACCTCACCAGTCCACGACTTACATGTTGCCCAGATAATGCACACGCAGGAATAAGTTCAAATATGAATTTCTATGGTGGAATAAACGTTATCCACCACATATACTTTTACATCCGGCGTTACTATGGGATTTAACCCCTCTAACAATTCACGTACAGTAAATACACAAAAGTATATATTTGATCTTGAAGGATTGCCCGGAAACATATAGGACACTATACAAGTTCGTTCGACCATTGTATTATCAGGGGCATGAAACTAACAATACCTCGCATTTAAATCCTGTATATATTAAAAGATATTTATCTCTTACTGGACAGAGCACTTTTTTGTAAATGCCACGAATAACAGAACCGTATACTATGTATATATATATATATATATATATATGGACAGGAGAGAGAGATAGAGAGAGAGAAAAATAGATTCCATTAAGGCTTATTTATATATCGACAATATATATCATATGCGCTGAATCAATTTCTGCGTATTGGATATTATATTTACAATCTGCATTAAGCTACTATTATAAGATATTGTCATCAATTAGCTGTCAATTCAGATCCTGGTGATTTTAACATCCATTTGTGGCATTCTGGAATTTAGTGATACATTGCAGCATTTATCTGAATTTACCCGTAAAACACCGGATGTTTAAATAGAGCCTTCTTGTTACGATGGAGTTCAGTATTTTTGCCAACATCAACAATAATAGATTCCTAAACGATCCATCAACGACAGTTTATTTACTTGGTCGATCGACCTGTCAGAAATAGCAGTTAGAATGCCATCCAATCATGACACATGCTTTTAAAAATGCAGTTGTTTTAAATAATTATTTCTAGATACTCTTGAGTGGATACTCATGGCTTTAAATAAATATTTCTAGATAATCTTGAGTGGATGGAGTATTTTTGATTATGTCTCGTCAATCATGGTTGACTTGGGGCTAAACAACAACAGCAAACTAATGAAAGAAAGCAAAGGTACATGCCCTATGCAATCACTCAACATGGTATACAGAGCATAAGAAACGAACACAAATTTTACATGACTAGCTTAAAATAAGTATCACATGCCAAAGTGTTCGTTGCTTAACACTGTTCCATCTATCTCCATACAGTTCCGAACTAAGGTTTAAACCACAAAATAAACAATCACGGACTAATTAAAGAAGGTATCAAAGTTTCAATTTCAAAAAAAGCATGTGAAATAGAGATTCATTTGAAATCGTATTTTACTGGCGAAAGGAACTATCTCGTTTTTAAATCCTCCAGGGTTTAGTGTTTGGTACATTGGATCGTCGAAAATCTAGAATCAAGATACAGGGCGGTACATATCAATTTTAACGTTGATTAATTGTATTCATAAAAGTTCAATTTAATTGAGTAACTATATCGCACTGATGACACGTCAATGCAACTTAGCTTATTTATTCGTGCACAGGCACACCCCACACGTTCACTAACACTCATTATTACATACGTATTATAAGATTTGTATAAAAAAAGAATACGTCAAATTATATTTTGTACTATATTGTTCGTGGCGCCAACCATGCAAGGGATTTTTTATATCTTATTGTTTACCGGTTTAAACCAGAGACTGAGGTCATGCTGGAGCATTACTTACGTTGATATTCATATTCACTTAGATGCGCACGCACACATTTAGCGTATAAATGAAAATATTCACGCACACATGTATTCATAAATGTATGAAAACATGCATACATACATCTAAATGAATAGGCATACCCACCTCATAAATAGACATTTACACATACATACCCATATGTTGTTGGCATGAGCATTTGTCTGCATATATGAATATATATTTACTCGCCCACACACATATCCATATATTTATATAGGCATACATTGGTACGTATGCATGTAGTTTTATATACCTGCGTTCAATTATGCACATACAAATAATTATCCTATTCTTATTATAAAACAGCAAATTACATTTCCTAATATCCTCTGTTATGAAAAACACATAAACACTCTCATGCACTCAACCAGATTCACATACCTATACATACATTCACACACAAGACAATCACACACATACACAACCCTCCATTCACAAGTTTGAAGCTTAATGGAACTTAAACAAGCAATAAGGAGTTTAGTAATATCCTGACACATATATATAGACTCATATGAAATACAATAAATATAATTGATTCACCTATATTCAGATGTAGATCCAATGCACATATATGCACACATACTGTTATGCCCTCCCATTCATACACTATATGCCCAGAGAACTGAGCTGTCATACTCTCTCACATTCACACACATATACATACATACGCACATGAATTCATACTGATACACATACAAACACACAGATATATAAGAAGTGATCACACTTATTCTTGAAAACTTAGTTGGCACTAACACTCAAGCAAAGAAGCACATAGGGACACACAAACATTAGTCTATGCACGGAGACTTAGAAACACATACTTCCGAGAACACATTTCTGGAAACACCCACGGGTATACAAAGGATATTCCCATACATACATAATCACACTGGATAGTTCACAAATATACACATACTCATATATATCCATGCATGCACTGCAAAGTTCACACAATTTTTATTGGAGAAAAACGCACAAGCAGGATCAGTGAAACGAGTCCTCACGCAGTCATATGTGTACGTATATCCACAGGTCGTTCACGAAACAAGACACATAGAGGTTTACACACGCAGAAAGAATATGCGCCATATTATGGAATATGATTGGGGGTATATACGCCTGATTCTCGTGTGATTTAATGCATGAAGCAACATTGCTGTCATTGCGCCACTCACCTGTAAAATGCAATTACAATATGCAACGACTAGCGTTGGATTATACTGTCAGAAAAGTCTTCTGCATGAACATTGCATTTCATACGATATATACGTACATGCATGCATACACATGCATAGATACTTACATACTAACATATATATATATATATATTATATACATATATATATAATATATATATATGTGTGTGTGGATGTATATACATATATATATATACATACATATATTTATATACATATATATATTTATATATTTATCTAGAATTTATATATATACATATATATATATATATATATATATATATATTTATATATATATATATATGTATAAATAATAGATAAATATATTAATATATATATATATGTATATAAATATATGTATATATATGTATATATATATATACATATATATGTATATATATATATGTATATAATATATGTATATATATGTATATATATATACATATATATGTATATATATATGTATATAATAATATATATATATATATATATATATATATTATATATGTAAATATATATATATATATATATATATATATATATATTATATATATATATATTATATATGTAAATATATACGCTCACACACACACACACACACACACACACAAGCACAAACATGAATAAACATATGTCTGAATGAGAGAGGGAAGAACTTAGAGCGTTATTCTGAAAAAAAAAACATTTCAAAATAAGCACAATACACTTCATCGAATTTCTATACCCCGAAAACATTGAACATTCTAGAAGTTACTAGAATTCTTTGAAAAGCATTTCTTCTCACATATTAGCAATCTATATACCCATTCACTGATTGATATAATAAGCATTCAAAATTCTTCTAGCCAATACAAATAGAAAACACAGGTATATATTTACATGTGTTTGTATATTGTTATAAGATCTTTACTGTTACGATATTTTCATTGAACCCAAGGAATTAGTGCCGGATACCCGGTAAAATTTATTGAGATCTCAGTACCGGTCCACTGCAGTCTTCAAAGCAGGCAATTTTCAACGTGGGTGGGCAAGCCGATAACATAACTCCTAGTACTAGACTTATACTTTATTGTATCGACCCCGCGGTTAATGGAGACAAAACTGACCTCAAAGGGATATCAACTCAGTATGCAAAAGAAATACTATAAAGCATTTTCTTCGACTTATTACCGATTCTGTCTGTTCCCCGCCATACTTTCGCAGGGCCTGTCTCTACAAAATCATAACTATACACTCGTACACACATGCATATGCGTTATCATTTATATTTAGACGTGAAAATATGCATTCTTAGTATTTGTAATATGATTTATATAGAAGGATAAACATGTCATACTGAAGCACATGCAAGATGGCATCAAAAGACTTCCGGACTAGTTGTGTTTAATAAAAATTACTTATTTACCTACGTTTTAACATTATCTCTTGACTGAGCCTTGACTCTGTCGTGCTGTTTGAAGTGCCCGTGTTGTCTGTAGTGCCCTTGCTGCTCAAAACATTGTGTTCGACACGTTGCCTTTTTGCCGTAAGCTTGCCGAAGCATGTTCAATGTGTTTGTGGCAGACTCTCTAAGATTAACGCAAAATTTTTATGTTCGTTCTTTGTTCCTGTCCAAGACAAAGTTGCAAATTTCAGCATACATATGACCGTAGAAACCTAAATTTCAGAACTTTCGAAGTAAACACAGCGATGTCACGCGGTACACAGCCTAATGAATGTGACTGCTAGCTCTCCCTACGCACACAACAGAGTGTGCTGTCATCTGTTGGCTGTGGCTGGGCATGAAACTAGTCCGGGAACTTTTTGATACCACCTCGTATAATCACTGATGTGCATAAACACAAACACATAAAATAATGTAACAAGCATGAAATGAATCTCTCTATATATAAACGGCAGTTTGTCTGTCTGCGTGTCTGTGTGTCTGTTTGCTTGTACCCTCACCCTGACCACGGCTTTCAACCGTTTCTGATGAAACTTGACACACACATAGCCCAATGTCATAATTCAAAACTAACGCAGCGAAAATTTTGAAAAGTTCCCCCAATTCTGAAAAAAATCGATAAATTCGACATGGGGTCGAGAATCAGAAACACAAACTACAGACTGTCATGGGGACGCAACTCGACCTTTTTAACTCTCAAAAAAATTTACCATCATTTTTTTCCCATTTTTTGCTATTTTTTGGCTATAACTCTCTAAAAATGCTTTATAGTTATTTCCCTTACAAACCCGAGCAACGCCGGGCGATACTGCTAGTTGATAAATAATTAGGAGAAAATATATAGATTTGGCTTAAAGAGGTTGCTGCAAATCACATACTCGTGTCTGTACGCAAACTCCCGCACGATTAAACCTAAGTAAAAGTCATCACGCAGTACATCTGTCACTCACGATCCGATAACAAATAATTATTCTAAATACAACAGTATAGCATAAGTTTACTGATTTGCGTAACGTCTGGTTAAGCTACAGCTGAATAAGTATTCTAGCACGAATAAGCGTTGAAAAAATACTTTTTTCTTGTAAAGCATTATTCATGTGGGTTGAGTGCACTCGGACGTGAGAAGACCTTCCGTTATCACTTCGTCAGCTAAGTATTCGTAATCAGGCATTCAATACACTGAAAGAACGAAAATATTCTTATAAAAATAGTATACGATGCACTTGCTTATTTGCATAAAGAATGTTCAAGCTAGAATGCTGCTTTCTGCGACGTCATTTGTTAAAGTTTAGCTGGCCTAATATTAATAGATGCTCCTAGGTGACGGAGCTGCAGGACAAAGAATCGCATGCATCTTACGATCCAGTGGCGTCATTTACAGTCTATTATCTGTTTTTATATATGTCAAGAGAAGAATTTTCACCCAGGACTATTTCTGCGACGGAAGGTTTTCTATCGTCCAAATGCATCCAAATCTCTTAAGCATTAATTAACACGAATATATCAGTATATACAGTGAAATAGCTTTCTGTTAAAGATGCATAAAGCCCTGGATCTTACACTGTTCATTTAAGTGTGCCTGTGAATAGGCGAAGGCGTGGTTATGTGGAAAGAAGTTTGCTTTTCAGCCACATGGACCTGGGCTCAGTCCCACTGCGTGGCATCTTGGGCACGTGTCTTCTATTATAGCCTCGGGCCGACCAAAGCCTTGTAAGAGGATTTGGTAGACGGAAACTGAAAGAAATCCGTCGTACATACACACACACATACACACACATGCAAACACACACACGCACACACACACACACACATGTATATATAACGCTGGGTACCAGAAAACCACGTGCTGGAAAGAGGAGCTAGCACTCCAAAACCGCACATTTCTCACTATTAATAAATACGCACTATGAATGCATTGAATATAATAAAATAGGCTTACCGTGTATAAATTACAAAAACACGAAACAGATATCCTGGTATCAATTGATCTCACCTTTTATAACTTTGTATTCAAGGATCGTCAGCTATTCTCACTGATTTTTTAAAATATTCATCACATTAATAGTGAGAAATTTGTGGTTTTGGAGTGCTAGGTTCTCTTTCTAGCAAGTTGTACTCTGGTACCCTACTTATATTTTTGTATATTTTACATATATAATTGCTGGCTAATTTATCATTATTATTACCGTTATTATTATTGTTATTGTTATTATTATTATTATTATTATCATTATTGCTTATAATAATAATAATAATAATAATAATAATAATAATAATAATAATAATAATAATAACAACAATTATAATGATAATAATAATAATAATAATATTAATAATAATAATAATAATAATAATAATAATAATAAGTACCAGGCAGTGGCTCTCATGGCTTCTGATCTTAACTGATTGGAAGTGTTATCATGTACATTGTTTTGTCTTGGTATAAAAGATGGGCTACAGCAAATATTCTGCTCAATACCACAGATTTGCTTGTCAGTTGTTTGACCTTAACCAGTTGAGCATGTCCCTGAGTGGCTGACGATATGTGCATCTCTGATCACGAGCAGAAGTAGTGGGGGAGCATCATAGCCATGTGTTGAGAAGGATTCTTTGGGGTTTGAATAATTCACCTCTAGAAACATGGGTGTTTCGTTCAACGTCCCTAAACAACCCTTATTCAAGGACCTTTTGAGCGGGATGTGTTACTCGATCTGAAGAAAATTCTAACTGGGCTCCACCTGCAAGGTCATGTGCTGTTATCTTGATATGAGATCAGCATGTCGCGCACATAATAATAATGGTAATAATTATTTATATATATATATATTATATATATATATATAATATATATATATATATATATATATATATACATATATATTATATATATATATATAATATATATATATATATTATATATATATATATATTGCATGTGTGTGTGTGTGTGTGTGTTAGTGTATGTGTATGTCTGTGTTTGTCCTCCACCACCGCTTGTCAACCGGTGTGATGTGTTTACGTATCCGGACGTTAATGGTTCGGCAACAGAGTTCAATAGAACAAGTGCCACGATTAAAAAAATCATCACTGGGGTGATTAGGTCGACTAAAATTCCTCAAGGCGGTACTCCAGCATGGCCACAGTCTAGTAACTGAAACAAATAAAAGAAGAAAAGAATATATATATTAGAGGAAAACGGACCAACAAAACCAAGGCAGAACGAGTATCTCAAGTCATTTAGAATATTCAATTAGAGTAATGTGAATTTGAAATAATTAATTGATTAATAAACTAATGAATTAATTAATTATTGGATGTCTTACAACTAGCTGTTTCTGGGATATCCCAAGTGATAAGTTAGCATCTCTATACATTAGGTATTGCGTCATCAGAGACAAGGTGAGTATGTAGGAAAGTCTTTGTTGGTAGGATATTCTCTGCGTATAAACGAATAAAGCAGAATAAAGAGTAAAACAGTAGATAGAAGAATACAGACAGGAGAATAAAGTTCACAGCTTATCTTTTTCCAGAGGCTATGGAGTTTGGTCGGTACTTCCGTGAAGGTATAATCTCAGGTAAATGCAGGCACTTAACGGAGGAAGTATAGGGAAGATTTTAAATCTGAAGTAACATCTAGAAAAATGAGCTGTTATGTGTTTTCAAAAGTGATCGATAATTTAAAATTAGCAAATTTTATCTAGCCTTCTCTAACGCAGGTCTAAATAAGCTCGTAGTAACCAACACACACACACACACACAAACATAGACACACACATGTATATATGCATATATATTTCAAAGTGTCAGTTTGCTCTGTTCGTTAGCTTCACACATGAAATTCGGAGTTACATTTCATTATAAATGTATATATTTCGACACTTAAATATCGATATTATCCTCATATATAAATTTATATAATTCGTTATTATATTCACTGCGGTGCTTATTTTAACCATATCGTACTTATGCGGTGATTTGGCGGGCGATTCAGACTGGCTGTGTCCATACGTGCATATGTATGTATGTACGACGCTCGTGTATGTAAGTATATCGTTTGCTGTGCATATATATATCTGTATTTATGTACCCTTGATATATTCAATTGATGACGGTAAAGCTTATCTAAAGCAGAACCAGAAATCCTTGGATCTTGAATTATTCAATAATTTTTGCTTGTATGTTTTGTCCCTCCGCTTTACCTCATGGTGCGATATGAACATTTAACGTGGTTTTATAGTCAGTTTCGACTGCTATTTCGGCATGTTGGTGTCTTTTAGACACCCTCATTTTTAATTATATATATATATATATATATATGTAAGTATGTATGTATATATACGTGTGTTTGTGTGTGTGTTTGTATGTGCATAAAAGATGGATGTGGAAATAGCACAGAAGTAGGTCTGAGACACTTTAGTTGAAGAGGGAGGAATTTAATAAATATGATTTACTCTTCAGCTGAAATGTCTCAGAACTACGTCTGTTCTATTTCCACCTCCATCTTTTATAAATAAAAATTTGATTTGTGTAGATCTGTAATCTTTTTTTAACTATATATATATATCCTCACAAGCACGCCCATACACACACACATATATATATATTCATGTGAACATATTGTATACGTACTTTACGTTTTACCCATCAAAATTCAACTTATGCTGTGGTATAAGACATTTTCTTATTTGTAATAATGATAAAGATCTTTAGGCACGTCAGTTTCTTTCTGTCATTATTTCCAGTGCCAGAAAGCTTGTACACTTAATATTAGAGAATGCAAAATTCGCTAAATTTATTTCTAGGCCTCGCCACACCGTCTAACTTCGTATATATCCGGACCACAAAACAACATACCCTGCATCTGGTTTTCTAACTCAGTCTAATAGTAAAATCACAGCCTGCCTCAGTCGTTTCTGTGAGCCTGCTGCCTCCAACCTTGAAGTTGTGGATGTTGATCATTATTTATATCCTGCATGAAGATTTCTTATTAGTTCCATGCTACTAAAGTACTCAGCACAAAAATACACGGTTACACGCTGAAGTGCACACATATACATATTTACGTTGTACAGTAATCTCTTTCTCTATCTCTGTGTGTGTATATCTATATGTATGTATGTGTATACACAGGCACACACAAACTTATATATATGTGTGGGTGGGTGTGTGTGTGTGTGTGCGCGCATGTGGGTGTGTGGATGTATGTATGTATGCATGTCATTGTTCAGTTTTATTTCAATATTTCTTGCCAATAGAGAAAGACCCCGTTTCTAGCCTAGACTCAAAGCTCTTGATTGGAATTTCAACATTAAGGTATGCATACATACATTTGATTGTATGTATGCATATATATGTGCAGATTTGTAAGTTTGCTTTATCTATATATACTTATGAATATAGTTGTTTATCTAGACTTGCTCATATGTATTTAAATGATAAACTTGTGGATAGTTTTACAGATTTTTACAGTTCCAATGATGGATTGGGTCTGTAGTTTTCGAATTAGCTTTCTCCTTTCTGGTTTGAGAAGCCTAATTTCTCAAGAATGGTATTGAGTCAGTGAGTTACATATCCCAGGGCAGCAATAATTACAGGTATAAACCTGAACCTGTAATTTGGATAGAGTAACTGCAGATTTCTCAATAGGCGCAGGAGTGGCTGAGTGGTAAGTAGCTTGCTTACTAACCACATGGTTCCGGGTTCAATCCCACTGCGTGGCATCTTGGGCAAGTGTCTTCTGCTGTAGCCCCGGGCCGACCAATGCCTTGTGAGTGGATTTGGTAGACGGAAACTGAAAGAAGCATGTCGTATATATGTATATATATATATATATATATATGTATGTGTGTGTATATGTTTGTGTGTCTGTGTTTGTCCCCCTAGCATTGCTTGACAACCGAAGCTGGTGTGTTTACGTCCCCGTCACTTAGCGGTTCGAGAAAAGAGACCGATATAATAAGTACTGGGCTTACAAAAGAATAAGTCCCGGGATCGAGTTGCTCGACTAAAGGCGGTGCTCCAACATGGCCGCAGTCAAATGACTGAAACAAGTAAAATAGTAAAAAGAGAGAGAGTCCAAGGTAGTTGTTCTCTTTTTCATTGATCTTCTGGTTTATGCTAACATCAGCTCTGTAGCTAATTTCTACAGATGTGCACAGTTACTTCTCTCTATTTCAAATCATTACATTATGTCTGTTGTGCTTACATTTTAATGAGATCTTCAGTGGGCCATTCCACCAGCACTCCTTTTTATTATGAGCGGCTATAACTTCTACCATACTGTGTGTTCTTATTTCTTTGTCCTCGGGATTATACTAGCGACGGATTTTATTATAGAGTGTCCTAGTTACAACATTATCTCATCAGTAGGTAAAAATTGATAACATATTCGGACAACTACTTATGGTGTATATATGCATGTATGTATGGCATTATATACATATATATGTGTATATATATGTGTGTGTGTGTGTTTGTGTGTGTGTGTATTTGTGTGTGTGTGTGTGTTTACACACACACATTCATACTGATATAGATTTGTTTGCAATTATAAACTGGAGAATATATTATGACTACATGTCATATTAGAGTTTATTCAATTATTGGAGTTAAAGTATTCTCAGAAGCGTGAAACCCAAAGTAGAATCACAATAGAGTTTCTGCTTTGAATACATCTCTCTTTTTCTTGATCGTTCTTGCTCTCTCTATCTCTATCTCACTCTGTGAGTGTGTGTAGATATATATATATGTATATATGCGTGTATGTGCATATGTGTGTGTTTACAAAAAATTGATATAAACAGCCGTTTGTGTATGCGTGTGTGTGTGTATGTGTGTGCGTATGTCTTTGTATGTGTGGGTGTCAGTGTGTGTAGTCTCTGTCTGCTTATCAATCTGTCTATTTATTTATACACACACACACTCTCTCTCTCTCTCACTCTCTCTCTCTCTCTCTCTCTATCTATCTATCTATCTATCTATCTATCTATCTATCTATCTATCTATCTATCTATCTATCAAGATGTCTGACTCCCAGTCTGGTTGTATCTCTATATTTGTATCTATATTTCTATTTATCTGTGATTTCCTACCTGCCTGCTTGCCTGCTTACTTCGCTGACCGACTGACTATTTACCTGTCTCACTTAATGTGCCTTGCTTCCAAGGCTGCCAGAAACGTTAACACGCCGGGCGATATGATTAGGGGTATTTCGTCTGCCGTTACGTTCTAAGTTCACATTCCGCCGAGGTCGACTTTACCTTTCATCCTTTCGGGGTCGATAAAGAAAGTACCAGTTTCGCACTGGGGTCGATGTAATCGACTTAATCCCTTTGCCTGTCTTTGTTTGTCTCCTCTATGTTTAGCCACTTGTTGGCAATAAAGAAATAAGAAACGTTAGCACACCAGGCAAAATGCTTAGCAGTATCTCTTCTGTCTTTCCGTTCTGAGTTCAAATTCCACCGAGGTCGACTTTGCCTTTCATACTTTCGGGCTCGATAAATTGCGTACTGGGGTCGATCAAATCGACTGGCCCCCTCCCCCAAAATATCGGGCCTTGTGCCTAGAGTAGAAAGAATTATGCCTTCCTTCCTGTCTATCTATCTGTCTGTCTGTCTATCTATCTATCTATCTATCTATCTATCTATCTATCTATCTATCTATCTATCTATATATATATCTATCTATCTATCTGTATATCTATCTAACTGTCTGCCTGCCTGTCCATCTCTCTTTCCATCTGCTTATCTATTTCAAATATCTATCTATCCGTCTATCAAAATACATCTGCTCAGCTTATAGCTATCTCTGTATGGCTGCATGAATGTTCATATTTTCATGTGCCAATGTTTGTGTGGGTCCAAACACTTAGGAGTTTATCAAAAATATCGAGTTAAAAATATAACGAAGCTAACACATTTTACTAAGATTCCGTCATGCTTATCGAATTAATGATTTCATTTTTCTGTTGAAATATTGAATTTCTATGAAAATACGCCACAGTGTCAATAATTAAAGGAGATCGTTATGTATTTCGAGAAATATCACTTTAATGTATCTGGGTGTTTGCATCAGCATTTTTATGGCAAAACAGATTGAAACAATCTAGAAATCTAAACGAGTAAAGATTATTCTTGTTTATTTTCGTCTCTTTTATCTTTTTCTTGTTTTAGTTATTGAAATGTGGCCATGCTGGGGTACCACCTTCAAAGGTTTAGTCGAATGAATCGACTTTGGTATTAATTCTTTCATTTTTTTATTTCTTTCAGTCATTTGAAGGTAGCCATGCTGGAGCAACACCTTGAAGGATTTTAATCGAACAATCTTATTTTTAAGCCTAGAAATTTATTCTATCGGTTTGTTTTACCGAACAGCTAAGTTACAGGGACATAAACACACCAACACCGATTGTCAAACGGTGATGGGGACGGACAAATACAGACACACACACATAGATATACATATATGCGACGGGTTTCTTTCACTTTGCTTCTAACAAATCTACTCACAGAGCTTGAGTCAGCCCTCGTCTATAGTAGAAGACATTTGCTCAAGGTTTCAGCCAGTGGAAGTGAAACCTGGAACCATATGGTTGGGAAAAAAGATTCTTATCACACAGCCACGCCTGCGCCTTTATGTTTGCTTTTATTTTTGGTACTTATTTTATCGGTCTCCTTGGCCGGACCGCTTCTGTTACGGTAACGTTAACAAAGTAACACTGGTTCTCAAGCAGTGAGAAGGGGATCAACACAAATAGAAACACACAAACACACACACGAGCACACATACACACACGCACGCATGCATACACAGAGGTAAATACACAAACACGTACACTGATATTTATAACAAGCTTCCACTCAAAAGTCATTTGTTGGCCCGTAGCTAAGACAGAAGACATTGACTCTCAATGTCTGCTTTCGTAACGCGAACCGCGACGACAGAGCCATGGCTAGGACATCCGCATAGAATGTACGTCTCGTCCTGCGACCTGCATGGCGTTTCATGTCACAATATATTTTAACAGATTATGTCAGCTGCCATGTGTTACTTCACAGCGGAATAAATTATTATCCAACGATTGTGCTCGGAAGTAGCAAAATTTAATTATTTAAAGAAAACCTTTTACCAAAGAGACGTAGGAACCCAAGATTTAGACCTAAAACCTTTGAGTTCCTACTTTCGGCATAACGATTTATTTCACTCTACGAATATTTCTTCTTGCTTTCCAACAATAATTTTCTCTGATTTTCTTGCTTCTTTCTACCATGTATCATCGACTTCAAATTTCGGCTCATGGCCAGCAGTTTCGTAGGAAAGTAACAACTCGGTTTTATTGACCCTAGTGCTCAACAAGTCTAAACAAGTAAAGATTTTTCTTGTTTATTTTCGTCTCTTTTATCTTTTTCTTGTTTTAGTTATTGAAATGTGGCCATGCTGGGGTACCACCTTCAAAGGTTTAGTCGAATGAATCGACTTTGGTATTAATTCTTTAATTTTTTTATTTCTTTCAGTTATTTAAATGTAGCCATGCTGGAGCAACACCTTGAAGGATTTTAATCGAACAATCTTATTTTATTGATCCCGAAAGGATGAAATGCAAAGCTGACCTCAGCAAAACATGAACGCAAAACATAAGGACGGATGAAATGTCACTAAGAAATTTGCTGGCGTGCTAACGATTCTTCCAGCTGCCTGCTTTCTATCATGTATTCTTGCTATTAAAGCTGTGAAGGTCCGTGGATTAGTGAATGGGGTTTTGCACTCACTAACACAAGATCATGCGTTCGATTACTGCCGAAGAAGGAACGCTGTATTCTTGAGTAAAACACTTCGTTTCATGCTGCCCTGCATGCTATCCTGCACCCTTGTGGCCAATATAACAAATCATCTACCTTACCTGCAGCTTAACAACAAATATCAAAAAGTTAACAAAAGAAATGACAGATGGTTATGTGCAGACCCTTGTGAAGTTCCATGTGTTATGCATACAAAATTTCCAGCAACCGTCATGGTTTTAGGGGTTGTAAGCATGTGATGCCTCCTTACTTCTTTCCACAAGGCCTGAGAGTTACCTCTGTCGCCTACACCATGGTCCTGAAAATAATTGTTCAACCCTTGGTAGGCAGTGCATGCAGTGGAAGGTAATATGTGTTTAAGTAAGATTCTGCACTATCACACATGTCTCTAGTAACACAGGAATTGATGTCTGAAAATGTTCATGATCACAGAACCTCTACCACATAGCCTACTGTAAGATTTCTGGAATAGTACTTAATAGATGCGAGGTAAAAAGCTAGACTTTAGGATAACGCACAAAAGAAGCTTAGGGTAATGATATGATATCAATTGCAAGACATATGTATGGCGTCACCGGTAGCATCCTGAGAAATAATAGAAAAACATGAGTTGGCATAATGATTACAGCTGTTTCGAGAATGGTTGCAGTTGCGAAACTGGTACAGCTTTCTGCATGTTGCCTGCATCGAATTTTGTGGGAACTTTCTCTATGTTTGGAGAGATATACACACTACAATACACAAACACACTTCCTCTACATCTCTCTCTCTCTCTCTCTCTCTCTCTCTCTCACACACACACACACACACATGCACACTTTCTCTCTGTCTTTCTCTCTCTCACATACACACATATATATGTACACAAATATATAAACACGCACATGTATATTCATATAAGCACACATATTATGCATATAGTTTTATATAGATCCCTATATATATGCATACATATATATATATATATATATATATATATATATATATATATATATACCTTTATCCTTTTAATATATATACATGCATATTTGAATATATACCTAAATGCATACATACAGGCATTCTTATATATACAAACACATACATATACGCATACATATATAATGACCATCCCAAAGTTTCCATTGTTACTATGAAACGTTGACAGTCAGCCCCAAGTAGTGTGTTGATGAGTCTTGTTACTACGTGTGTGAAGCGGCGTGTGTGCATGTGTGTTTTTGTATATAATATGTGTATGTGTATCTATGTGCATAATTGTGTATATTAATGCGTTTGTTTGTATATATTGTCTTCAGAATCACGTTTATATTACTTGGTAGCAACGTAAAATGTGAAAATTTTATTCGCTACATAAATCATTGGTACAGAAAGTGTTATTTTCAATAGAACGTTGTGTAGGACTGTAGGTTCTACAGCGACAGTAATATGCTATGATGCAGTGACTATGTGTGGGAATACAGTTTTATTTCGCTGGCGAGTTCGGCATATATATTCAAATGCTGATCTTATCGCAATTGTACACGTATTTGTCATGACATTTATCGATGTATATTTCTGAGCATATTGGTATGTTTGTTGGTGTATTTCATATATAAACGTATGTGTGTTTTGATAGAAAAATGTTTGCGTATGCATGTTCATATGAAGGTTTGTGTGCCTTCTGCAAACATACAAACATACATTCATACACATGCACAAACTCACATATATGCATATGTATATATATATATATATATATATATGTGTGTGTGTGTGTGTGTGTGTGTGTGTGTGTGTGTGTGTGTGTGTGTGTGTGTGTGTGTGTGTGTGTGTGTGTCTATGTGTGTGCTTGTGGAACTATGTCACTCCATCATTCTGTCTAGTTATCTACATATATATCTCCGCTCTGATCCTGATAACTATCGACCTATCGTAGTCCCAGCCAATATCTCAAAGTTGATGGAGATAACCACTAACCACCTTCATCGACGTTGACCCCTGCCTCTCATCTCTTTCCGTTTAACTCTCCTTATTTCTCTATACGTATATATGTATGTCTTTCCTTAACGGTCTCCAATCCGAACGATGGCAGATTTCTTGACGAATTATCTGCGTATGTCGCTCAGTAGTTAACTCTCGTCCTCGAAGAATTTAATGCTCTAGAAATCAGCAAATTGCTTGACTGTATCTGGCATATGAAGGTTCTGTGACAACGTGACGCTTATGAGTTCCATCCCTTCATATATTTATCTCTGTTGAGTTAGTGGCTATGAAGTCAGATTATATTTTCGCACCGTGTGTGCTAATGGGGCTCTCTCTCTAAACGATATCCTACGTAATCTGATGTGTCCTACGGTTTATGTCGTTCTCATGAGTCCTTTTTCTCTTGTACAGCAGCGACCTACCTGCATGAGCTCTAACAAACTTGAAAAGTGTAAACGCCTGAAACATAAGGTAATCCAAAAATGAAAACATATATATATAAATATGCATGTATGGGCATTTGTGCATAATTATACATATATTGGGTTGTCCGGAAGGTTCGTGTCGATTTATAGTAGTTTACCATTCGACTTATTTTAGAACATGGCTGAGTCCATAAAATAGGATTTGACGACACCTCCATTTAGAGCACAGTTTAAGTTATCTTTTCGGAGAGGAATATTTATGTTCCTATAACCTGTGTTAATTCTGTAACTCTTTAAAATGGATGATAAGAAAGTTCATTGTCAGCACTTGATGCTTTGGGAACCAGACAAAAATTGCTGCAGCTCGGCTGGGATATGTTACCCCACCCTCCATATTTACTAGATATTGCTCCTTCGGATTTCCACTTATTTAGGTCTCTGTAGAATAGTCTTAATGGTAAAAATGTCAATTCCTTGGATGACGTAAAAAGATACCTTGATAAATTCTTTGCCATGAAACCACCTCAATTCTGGTAAGAGGGTATTTTCAAGTTAAAAGAAAGATGGAGACGCATTGTGCAACACAATGGTTCATACTTCGTTGATTAAAAATGTAATGGCAAGTATTTATTGACCTTTTTCTTTCCTTTAAAAATCGGCACAAACTTTGCGGACAACCCAATACATCTACCAAATATTTTTCTTCTATGTACAGAAGACTTGAAGACATATTTCAGTAACTATTATTGATCATTTGTTCATTTACGCTATGAATCTTTCATTAACATTTCCACCTACGTAGGGAAAATAGGATTAGTGTCTTCTTGAATTGGTACAATATCTAGTATTTGCGAAATATTGGCACCCATTGGAGGAGCAGTGTATAGATCATATCCATAACTCCATGAAGTCACAATTACGAATCACTCATTATAACTCAATTATATACTCTTTTATACTTTTATGCTGAAGCACCGCCTTTCGTCGAACAAATCGACTCCAGAACTTATTCTTTGTAGGACTAGTACTTACTCTATCGTTCTTTTTTGCCGAACTGCTAGGTTACGGGGACGTAATCACACGAGCATTGGTTGTCAAGCGATGATTGGGGACAAACACAGTCACGCAAACACACACACACACACACACACACACACACACATATATATATATATATATATATACCTATAAATACCTACATACATACATACATACATACATACATACATACATACATGCATATATTGGGTCTCTTCACAATTACTTTTTACGAATCCTCTGACAAGGCATTGGTCACTCCGTGATTATTGTAGAATACACTTGTAGGGGTGGTGGTGATAGTGTAATGGTAGCGATGGTGGTAGTAGTGGTATAATGGTAGAGTAATGACAGTGTGGCGACATAAGGTGACATAGATGTGAAAAAGAGGGATGCGAGAGAAATTGATAGATAGCGAGAGAGAATGAGAGAAAGAGAGAGAGAGTGTGTCAGAGAGGAAGAGAGAAAGAAAGAACGGAAGAAAGAAAGGAGGAAAGAAAGAAAAGAATCAACCCAGTAATGATTGGTACATTTTTATTCACCCCACATGATCTCAAGTTCAGTCTCACTGCGTGGCAATTTGGGCTAGTGTCTTCTGTTATACTCCAAGGCCAACTAAAACTTTCTAAGGGGATTTAGTAGACGGAAACTGAAAGAAGCGTGTCATATATATATATATATGAGTCTGTCTGTTTATGCGTATGTTTGAGTGTATGTGTGCGTATGTGTTTGTGTATGGTTGTGTTTGCATTTGAGTGTGCGTGAGTGTGTTTGTCCGTGTCTTTGTGTCTGTGGTTTTTCCTCACCACTGCTTGGCAACCGGTGCTCTTGTGTTTACGCCTCTGTGAAGTAGCGGTTCAGTAAAAGAGAATGATATAATATGTACAAGGCTAAACAAAATATAATTACTGTGGTTGATTCGTTCTAGTAAATGTCTTCAAGGCGGTTCCTTGACATGGCCGCAGTCTATTCACTGAAAGAAAAAATGTAAAGTTATAATCTCGAAGAGATCTGAACACACATAGCAGAGATTTAAAACAAAGACTAAAATACTTTCTATCTGACGCTTTTATTATTCTACAAATTCACTGCCTTCTGTTTCAAAGTACCATCATTACATCACTGTTAGTAGTTTACGATATATTCGTATCTGCAATCTAACCACAGTGGCTTCCTTAAAATTATAACTAAAAGCAATAGATAGATATATTCTACCATTATCAACTATGCCAAATGAACCTTGGCACCAGATCCTACGTAACGTATGGCTATATCGTTCCCCACATAAAACGCGCGGTTACATGCTAATATGCATCGCCGCCCATTTAAAGTATCAGTCGCCATATCGCATCCTTTAATCGGCACAAACCTAGCAAACTCTATCATCTATTACAACTCCCACAAAATCAGACGCCGATGCTGCAGTAACACGGAAAAGCTGGATTTATTCTTCAAATGTAATGTACTGATAAATATCACTCGAACACATTTAGCCATTTATGTTCTATTTTTCATCAAAGAGAATTCAGTAATACGTGGTCGCTCCTGGAATCAAAATTATATAAATGTTTCGGTGGTTTGTGCGTGCATTGCGCTTGTATATGCGTATGAATTGAGAAGATTACGACTCCGTTAAAAAGAGTGTCTTTGCGAGTGACTGCATTTATATGTGGGTACGTGTGTAAGTGTGTGTGTGTGTATGTGTGTGTAAGTGTGTTTGTGTGTATGTGTGTGTGAGTGTGGGGGGTGAGTGTGGGTGTGTGTAAATGCGTGCGTTTGAATACTGGCGGAGATATGTGTGGGCAAACATAAATATTCACAAATATTCGTACCAGAATATAAGTATTTATATCGAGATAAACATTACTTCCAATGCATGAATGTGTGTATATGCATATATTCAAGCATGTGTATGGATACATCTATATCCATACACATGCATACATAGACGCACACACATATACATACATAATTGAATACATACATACATATATACCCACACATATGTACATATGTGGATATATATATATATATGTTTGTATGTATATGTGTGTGTGTGTTTGAGGGTGTATAAATAATAATAGTATATATATATAACATTAATATTTATAATTCAAAATACCCAAACATATATATATATTATACAACATAATATATATATTTGTATGTATGTATATGTATAATAGATTAGATATACATATATATATAGTATTATAATATATTATATATATATATGTAATATCTATACACACATATATATATATAAGTTCATATGTATATATACTACACGCATACTTACATACATACGTACACATACATAGACACACAAAGATAACACACACAGTTATATATACACACATATGCTTATGTGGTATGAGTATAAATTCATGCAATCGTACTTTCATACATGAATACTTACATACACACATATAGAGACAGACATGAACGCAATCAACCTCATACATAAATATACACACAAGCACAAACACTCGCACTCACATTTGTATACACACGCTCACACAGGCTTTCATGATTATGAGGAACAGATAACAATCTGCCAAACGCAAAAATCACCAAAATGGCCCAAAGATTCCTCAC
>NC_043001.1:78918558-78925165 GCF_006345805.1 Octopus sinensis | reverse complement strand
ACGCCAGTGTTGCGGTGTGATTTCGTTTTCTAACGGGAAATACTGGCACAAGGCCAGCAATTTCGTCGAAAGGAGTTAAGTCGATTACATCGACTCCAGTCGTCATCTGGCACTTATTTTATCGACTCTGAAAGTAATGAAAGGCAAGAGTCGACCCCCGGCGGATTTGAACACAGAACGGAAACACGGATGAAATACCAATTTCTTTACTACCCACAAGGTACTAAACACAGAGGGGACTAACAAGGACAGACAAACGGATTAAGTCGATTACGTCGATTCCAGTGCGTAACTGGTATTTATTTGATCGACCCCGAACGGATGAAAGGCAAAGTCGACCTTGGCGGAATTTGAACTCAGAACGTAACGGCAGACGAAATACCTATTTCTTTATTACCCACAAAGGGCTAAACATAGAGAGGACAAACAAGGACAGACATAGGTATTAAGTCGATTACATCGACCACAGTGCGTAACTGGTACTTAATTTATCGACCCCGAAAGGATGAAAGGCAAAGTTGACCTCGGCAGAATTTGAACTCACAACGTAAGACGAAATACGGCTACGTATTTCGCCCGGCGTGCTAACGTTTCTGCCAGCTCGCCGCCTTATACAGATGAAATACCTAAGCAATTTACTAAGCAATTAAGCAATTTACGCGGCGTGATTACGACTCTTACGATTCAACCATCTCACAGTCCTCTAAAGAGCTATATCAAAATAGGGATTGCAAAGATACAATAGTAACATGATATAGTTTACAGGGATGAATAGTTAATCGCTTGGTACTGGCCTTTAGGTGAAGTCGCTTATCCGAAGCTGTAAGCTAAAAAGAGCGTCGGAATCACAAAAGTTTTGTACAATCTGAAGGTGAATGAAAGTTGCCAGATAAACCTAGTTATTTGCTATGTGCCGTAGGAATATTTTCTGTTTTCATTGTATCTAGAAGATTGCGTGCGGATTTTCAGTAGTGCATTCTTCTTGGGCACTGGAGATCTTAGGAATATCTATCTGATCGCGGGGACTATGATACAGAGAAAGTGAGTTGAAATGAAAAGTTACAATCACCATAGTACAAAGCCTATACAGTGAACTATGTGTACGCATATGTTATGTATATGTGCATGGATGCATATCTATGTATGTACGTAGATAAAACTTACTTGGAAGAGGATGCTTGGCGTGTTCAATCATATGATATATTAATAATATATATATTAATATATATATATAATATATATATATATATATATATATATATATATATATATATATATATATGCATATATACGTTCATTCATGTACATATATCTATACGCATATACATGCATATGTACGCACAGGACGTCCCGAAATGTGTACAACAAACAAATACTGAGCGCGAGTACATGAAATTTGAACTATTCTTCCGAACAACGAAAGACACATGGAAAACAAAACAAAAAACATAAAGTAGGCCCCTTTATCGGTTGTTCGCTGTTTTTGTAGTCTCGTATTTCGAGCATGTGCATGTATGTATGTATGTATGTATGCATGCATGATTGCATATCTCTATGCAGAGACACATGGACGAGTGGTTAGGGTCTGGCAGTCACGATCACGTGCTCATGGGTTCGGTTACTGGTTCGGGTGGTGCGTTGCGGTCTTACACAAACCACTTCATTTCGCGCTGCTCTGCGATCACTTTGAAACATGATCTGATCCACAACGTTCACCGGTTCCGGTAACGTCGATTCGATGGCGGGAGTGAAGTAATGCACAGCAAATACATAATATCGCTATAAACGAATCGTTTGTGCAAGTCGTTCAGCAAAAGCTGAAAACTCACACATCGTCTTCGAAGGGGATTCAAGCATACATGCTTGTAAGTAGGCATATATGTATTATGTGCGAGTGTATGCATTATGTGTGTATGTAAGGTGTATGTATGTGCGTCTATGTTTGTACGTATGTATGTTTGTACGCATGTATGTACGTATATTTCCTCCGGCTTCCCTTCTCTGAATCTTCCCTTTTCCTATGTTTCTGACAAAGAGCCCCGCTCGAAACGTTAAACCCGCCTTCTTCCCTTCCTTCCTGAGCGTCCAATAATACTATATTTGTTCCACGTCCTAGCGTTGTTGTGTTTTCTCTTTGTGTTTTCATGTTTGGATAAACTATATATATATATAATATATATATATATATATATATATATATATATATAGATATATATATATATATATATTATATATATATATATATATATATATATATATATATACATAAATATATATATATATATATTTATGTACGCATGTCACTGTGTGTATGTATAAGAGTGTTTATTTATGAAGAGGACGATCTGTGCATCATACCAAATGTATATAACCTTTAATAAGGCAAGATATTGTGGAATTGTCGAAGATGAAACTTCCTAAGCTTGTTTTATGTTGTCAACGAAAATATTTTGACCAGAAACAATTCCACTACATGATGCATTCTTACCGTGTGTATACGTCTACTATGGCACCGATACCGGTTGCTTTTAATGTTGTGTTCGTTGCAGTTATCGAGTAAAGATCCCCTTCGTTCACATAGGACCATGGGACTGCATAGAAAGGCACAAGGCCGGGCAAAGTTGTTTATCGAAGAACAGCAGTCACCCATGCATACCAGCCTCCTCCTACACACCACTGATGTTATCCAAGGGAAAAGCAAAGGCCAATAGGGCTTGGTACTTTTGACGTCGCAACTCATTTCTACAGCCAAGTGAATTGAAGCAACGTCAAATGAACTGTCTCGCTCAAGAACAAAACACACAATCCGGTCCGGGAATCGAGCTCACAACCTCCCGTTTGTAAACCTCATGCTCAAGCCACTGTTTATATATGTATATATATGTATGTATATATCTATATATATATAACGGGAATATGTGTGTGTGTGTGTGTGTGTGTGTGTAATAAATATTAAATAGTATAATATATATATTATATTATATATTATTATTATTTATTATTATTCAATTTTACGCGATGTATCTATTTCCGAGTATATATATATATACTTGCTTATATATATGACAGATGTACATGTGACTGGATAAGAGATCATGGGCGTTACCAGTTGTGCTGAAGATAAATCGTAAACAAATGATGTAATGTTGATCAGAGCCTGTCGTTTTTGTCGCATTTAAATTTTTCTTTGATTCTCAGCAATTATTTCAGCAACACCCACTTGCTTTCATCCGATGCATCGCTCACAAAGTGAGGAGCACATTTTGCGTCACTGAGAAGTATGTTTTCTTTATATAAATCTAAATTTTTATATTAGGTAGATCAAAGATAATTTACGGCAATACAGAGTATATTCAGTTTTGAAACAGCGTTGAGAACCCGTAAAAAGAGGGCATCTCAAGTAGAAGGTATCTACTCGATATTCCGATGATATCGCGACATATTGGGGCCGTTCCCATGGACAGTTTCAGTTCTTTAAAAATATCGTGTTCCATCAGTTGTTCTCAACCATTTTCCATACGACCACTGAGGGTCCATATAGGATTGTGTAGGGTTCACACAATAAAATAGAAAATTGGAGTTCCACAATAGTTATTTGGGAGTGTCTGAAGAAATTTTGCTTTAGATGTATATATTGTTATATATTGTAAGTAACGGATAGATTTCTTTCTCTAATGTTTTACATAGTTCAACCTCTCAAATTAATGTAGAACTAACGAAATAGAAATTTTGAAAGAAGTATCTATAAAACTAGTTTTTACACAGTGAATGGGTATGGGAGTCCACCAGAATAAAATAGTAATCGAAGACTTCCATAGATAGAAAATGGTTAAGAAACCCTGCTTTACCTCATTCCTTTTCTACTCAAGGCACAAGGCCCGAAATTTTTCGGGAAGTAGTCAGTCAATTAGATCGATCCCGGTAAGCAACTGGTACTTAAATGATCGACCTCCGGAAGGATGAAGGGCAAAGTCGACCTCGGTGGAATTTGAGCTCAGAGCGTAAACACAGCCGAAAAACCGCCAGGCATTTCGCCCGCCGTGTTAACGATCGTGCCAGATCGTGTCCTTGTATGATAATAATAATAATAATAATAATAATAATAATAATAATAATATAATAATAATATAATAATAATAATAATAATCTTTTCTATTGGAGGCACAATGCCTCAAATTTGCGGAGTAGTGACTAGTCGATTATATCGACCCAGTGTTTCACTGATACTTCATTTACCAACCCCGAAAGAATCAAAGGTAGAGTTAACCTCGGCGGAATTTGAACTCAGAACGTGAAAACAACAACAACAACAACAACAATAATAGTAATAATAATAATAATAATAATAATAATAATAATAATAATAATAATAATATTTTCTACTACAGGCACGAGGCCTGAACTTTTGGGGATAGAGTAAGTCGATTACATCGACCCCAGGAATTGCCTGGTGCTTATTTTATTGACCCGGAAAGGATGAAAGGCAAAGGTGACTTAGGTAAAATTTTAATTCAGAAATGAAGACAGACGTGTCATCATCATCGTCAACGTCTTCTTACATCGTTTCACCTCCCCTCCTCCTCCTTCTCCTCCTCCTCCTCATCATCATCATCATCATCATCAACATCGTCATCACCATTATCACAATCATCATGAACATCAACAACTTTTTTCTTTTCTCCTTCCCCTTCTCTCCCTCCCTCGTTTCGTCTTTCTCCGTTTTCATTATCATAAATATCTCTTTAGCAATTAATGCTCATCAAGTTTACAAACGTTTACTCGGTTAATTAGCATATTTACATTATTCTTCATTACATAAGTTGTATCTCGCATCTGATTGCAATCGAACTTACATCCTTTGCTGATGTTTAATACCGGATATCTATGTAAAATGTTTAATGTATTTCTGCGTGTTAACTCGTTAACTTCAAACATCGAGTTTGAATGAAATAGAAAGAAGTCTTATTTCGGTTAAAACACTATATATCCCTTTTCAACATTGTATTGCTTTCTGCTTTCTTTTCATTCTTTTTCTTCTCTATCATCTCATACATACATTTATATATATATATATATAAATGTAACAATTAAGGATAAAATCTTGAAAATAAATCTTAACAAGAAATTATCAGGTAGTTAGCGTGAAAAACCACATAAGAGAAAAATTCTGAAAATTTTTTCATTTGAAAATATTTATTTATATTATATAGAGGGCATTATTACACATTAATGCCACACGCTAGGAGGGACCTTCAAAGTCAATACTACCAAACATAAACGGATCTTACCGAATGCATTTCTCAAAGCAAGACATTTAGAAAAAAGAATTTAGTTCCAGATCACCTGTGATTTCGCAATTAACGTATCATCTACGTCTTTTGTTCATCAGTGAAACATATTCAAAACATATCATAAATAAACAAAAGCGACCTACCGGGCGGAACCAAACAGACAACCGTTGAGTCCATCGTAGCACGTGGAAATGTTAATTCATCATATATTTATGTAAATGGCTGGCTTTTCCGAAATGCATTTCGGGAAGAAACGTGTTTCATCGGAACAAATTTAACAATTAAGGATAAAATCTTGAAAAGAAATCTTAAGAAATTAACAGGTAGTTAGCGTGAAAAACCTCATAAGAGAAAAAATCTGAAAACTTTTTCACTTGAAAATATTTACTTATATTATATAGAGGGCATTATTACACATTAATGCCACACGCTAGGAGGGACCTTCAAAGTCAATACTACTAAACATAAACGGATCTTACCGAATGCATTTCTCAAAGCAAGACATTTAGAAAAAGAATTTAGTTCCAGGTCACCTGTGATTTCGCAATTAACGTATAACGAAGAAGTTTCCACTTTGTATCCAAATAAGAACGGTCGCTGTTGAGATTTTGTTAATGTTTATGGTGGTGGTGACGGTATTAGTTGGTGGGCACTTCTGAACGTATACGAGGCGGTGACAGGAGCAAAAATTAAGGGAGAAAAGTCAGTGTGCCTGCAGCTTGACATCTAGAGAGGCAGTTCTAAGTCGTCCAATAACGTCGTAGAAAGCCGGAGGATATGACGGTATTTCTGTTAAGTGCATCTTTGCGTGACTCGCCTCTTTATTTTGCTAACATTGAACCTTTTGCGACTGACTTGTGCAAAAGAGTTACCATTTTATTTAGAAAAAAGAATGGTCGCTTTTGACATTGTTAATGTTAATGGTGATGGTGATGGTATTAGCGATGGTGGCGGTGGTGGGGACGATGCTGGACGTCGTGCTTGCGTCACTTTAGATATAAAATATATCTTGCTCATCGCCGCTGCTGCTGCTTTTATTGTTATTGCTAACTTTACTGTTGATGGTTTTGTTGGTGGCGTTGCTTCTGCTGTCTGTGATTCGTTTCTCGACCAAATCAACTAGCGTTGGGAAAACAATATAGCGGTTGTTCCAGCAACCTTCGCTTTCCTCGATTTGGGAAGATATATTTTTTATCTTTTTATTTTGAGATATTAAATTTGTAATTTGAAATCTCAGAATTCAGTCTCAGTTTTAAACAAAACTTATGAGCCACGAACAAGAGCGTTCTTCGCTTCCACGCACAAATAACATCATC
>NC_043001.1:78896058-78913558 GCF_006345805.1 Octopus sinensis | reverse complement strand
AAGTGTACTGGGACAAAAACAAACCGGCACCAGTTTTCAATTTATATATTTTTGTTTCTGCTAGCGAGCATAACATGAGTTAGTATATCGTTATACTTTATATTAATTTCTTCAAAATAATATTGCAGCTCTAAGTCAGTTTTAGTTTAGTTCTATAAAATACTTTTGTATAAGTTATTAATGAGCAAATCTATATTTAATAAGCTTGGGGCATTTTAGTTATGTTGGAATTAATGAGAAAATGGAGGTGTGACAAGATATTATTGCGTCTTTCTTAATTATTGGTTGGCTGGGTCAGGAGTATGTATATATAATATTGCCTTGAATCAGTTACTTTCTAGTGTATCATTGTTATATATGAAAGCGTTGACGAACTTTATTTAACGGATGACGTGACACGACAATTTTCTTCAACTGATATTACTCGGGATTATTATGAACGAGGACATGATTATTTCATTGATTTATGTGAATTTTTCATAAGCTTTGTTATCAAGTCTGTATGTTTGGATTGATTGCGAACAGTTTTCTTTAGGATGTTACGTGCCGCTTATTTGCTTCTAGTTATTACCGTTTGGGAAAGATCGTAACATGTGAGGTGCTGTGTACTATGTCATATGTACAGGGTAGAGACGGGAAGAAAGAACGCAGTAGGAGGTGAAGAGTGAATTAAGTTTGGAAGGTTATTTGTTCAATTTATTGAGGTATATATGTGTGATGGTAGGGCTTACGCTTTATTAGTCACTGGAGATTATTTTAAGAGATTTTTATATCCATTCAGACAGCAGAGCCCCTTCTCTACAAAAATCTAGCATTGTGGCATTTTAAGATCTATTTGTAAATATTTCAAGTCCTATTTCTAAAGATCAAATTCCTGCTTAGTATTATTCAAAGGTTTCATTCTAATTCAGTCAACTCGCATAATATGGTAACGTTTCTCTTGAATTCTGCTTCTTCTTCATAGCTTCCTATTTGTAAATAAAAATATAAAACGAAAATCTATTAGATAACAGCATCGATACATTTAAAATGGGATACAGAATTTGATTGAGCAACAGAAGCAGATAACAAACCACACAAACACATTCAGCGAGAGAGAGGGAGAGAGTGAGATCCCCAGGCAGAGAGAGATCCAGAGAGAGAGAGAGAGAGAGAGAGAGAGAGGAGAGAGAGAGAGAGGAGAGAGAGAGAGAGTGAGAAACGGATACAGAGATTAAGAATGGAAGATATAGGAAAAGGAAATTTAACGCGAAGTTGGGAAAGAGAGGATGTGATATTAAATCAAGCTCCGCATTGAATATATATCACTGGTCGATTCATTCCATTGAATTTTTCAATTTAAAATCTTTTGAATAAATCTAAGTGACAAAATTTCTATTCCTTAAATTGAAAAGTGACAGGAGTAATGTTTATATTGATGTTTATAATTAGATTGCGTGACGTAAGTATGTGTATATACAAGTGTGCGTGTGTATATGCATGAGTTTTGGAGATTTGGAAGGTCAAGATGAATATATGTTTAAGTTTAAGGAATACGGTTGTAATTTTGTCTAAAGTTCCTTTATTTAATTATTTCTTCCTTTCTTCCATCAGCCAAACTCACTTCTGTTCTATTTTCTGTGACGTCAATTAATACAGGAATTTTTCTTTCAGTTGCTTTCAAATACTGAACAAATAGCTCTCATCTCACTCTTGCCATTGTGGATCGTTTCGTTTATCTGTTCCCTTTCACACTCTTCGTATTTTTCACCTTTCACATTTTTTCAAAAATCTAAAGCTTCTATTTTCACTCTAGGATGTCTCTCGCTGCGTCTTAAAGTTTTATACTCCACAAATATGTCGGTTAATTTGAATGAGCGGTTACATGAAACTCTGACTGAGACTCGTGCCTCCGGCAGCAACGATTGTTTTTATTACTGTGATGATGGTGATGATGATGATGATGATGATGATGATGATGATGATGGTTTTAGTTCACTGTCACTAAAATTTCTCATTGAGGTTAAGAAATATCCTCTTCATACGAGACATACGAAAATGGATATGATGAACTGTACGTCAACGGATTTTCCTGCGGATCTGCATAACTAAATATATGTGGAAACAAATTTATGTACCTCATCGTTTAAACCAGTGTGAAATTTCTTAATAGACACCGTTTTAATGTCAATATAACCTATTATTGATGAACAATGTCTAGCAAGCAACTTGCACGTGCAAGTGCTACCAGTCGAGAAATCCGCATAACGGAAGCCGGCAAGTGTATGGGGTCATCAGGAGAGAATGCACGCCGTTTTGGGGCCTATGAAGATAGAGAAACACGCTTGTGAGCAGTTTAGGCGTTGGCGTTGCTCTTGTTATTTCCCAGCAATCATCGCTGTACCAGCAGAGGTATGGTGAAAGGTACTCAAGTCGAGATTATCCAGTCATAGCCAAATGCCTTCTTCGATATTAAAGCAATAACGTGTGATTTGGCTGGTATTTCCAAACAGGCGAGCGACTAAGAAAGTATTATTACTTCGTATACGATATATTGCTTCGTTTGGTGTTGTTGTTGGTATGTAGGGTAGTAGTATGAAACTGTTCAGATAATAAGGAAAATATATTTATTCAAAGATATTAAGCTAGATTAATTAGATATTAAATCCCTCTTAAGCGCGTACGCGCTTTCCCTATCAATCAACCTATCAGGTAATCTTTCTCATATGTGATATATATATATATATATATATATATATACATACATATATGATTTATATGTAGGAATATATATCCATTAGTAAATAAATAAATGTGTGCGCGTGAGTAAAATATTTAAACACATACATAATTGTATGTATATATAGGGAGACACGCACACGCACACATACACACACACACATATATATATATATACGCACACACACACACACAAACATATATATTTATATATATATATATATGCGTATATGCATCTGAAAATACAAACAAAGCCTTATAGGAGTGTCAGATGTTTGGTCAGTTTTCTTCTTAACTATATGCGAAGTCTCTTGCCCAGGGACACTATGAAATATAAAGAAGGAAAAATAAGTAACAAAAAGTTCACAAAAACAACAGGAACTGCATAAGGAAAGGGAATAAAAAAGTGGAAATTGCAATGGCAAACCCAAATATAACTGACAGTATAACATTCTCCGGTTGATGTAAAATAATTCTGAAGTATCATGAGGAAACGTTAAGATTTCATCTCCTGCTAATGCTACAAATCCCTTGATGGGAGCTGGAACATAGCAACAATGACAGCAACACAAATGTAGAAAGCAGATGATTAAATGTAACAACACCAAGATGAGGGAGCATCAATGTCAAGGTATTAAATTAATGCATTCGGTTATGCCGCTGTGAGTGTGTCTGTATACAATGTGTATAAGTACGTATGCGTTTGTTTACATGTGTGTGCATTTATAGTATGAATGAATTCCCTTAAGGGCAGACAACATTAATTAGATTGTATGTTCTTCCATCAGGACTCATTCTGTTCTTTCTTAAAGAAAAAATAAGTACTGATACCACTATCGATATCACCATTATTGTAACTAATCATAGGAATACACATATACACATACATATACGTAATTAATACTTTGTGTACAATATATATATATATATATATATATATATATTTATGTATGAATATATATGGACATGAATGTCCATATATTATATATATACACATTTATATAGAAATATATATATATACATACATATACATATATGTGTGTGTGTGTATGTATACACAAATATGTTTACGTCTGTGTTGTGTCTCTAATCCTCTTACAAATATTTACATACATGCTTGAGTGTATACAAGTCATGCATGTATACACTGGTGCGTTCTCTCCAATAATTATAAATACGCATATAGATAGATATAGATAGACCGACAGACAGATAGATTGATAGATTTATAATATATATATATACATAAATATATATATATATATATATATATATATATATATATATATATATATATATATATATACATCCATATACATAATATCTATGACAAAAAATCCCAATAGATGTACACGTATATGTCAACACACACATATATATATGTGCGTGTGTATCTATTTATATATATCTACTGAGCGTATATGATGAAACACAGGGCGTTGCATGTAAATACATATAAATAATAATCCTAATCCTGTATACATCATTTCATACACTAAAGGAATTCGTTTATATAGACACACACAATATTAATGTGACATAGCATCAATTGATTGCATTTTCTTTTTACAAAACTCACAGAAGATATAGAGAATATGAAACATTACACCAAAACCTATTATCGATGAAATAGGAAAATATACACGGCATCAACAACAACAACAACAGCAACCACGACTAATAGTAATAATAATAATAATAATAATAATAATAATAATAATAATAATAATAATAATAATAATAATAATAATAATAATGATAATAATAATAATGATGATGATAGGTAGAAGAAGAAGAAGAAGAAGAAGAGCAACAACAAAAACAACAGCAGTAACTACTACTACTACTACTACTATAATAATAATATAATAATAATAATAATAATAATAATAATAAAATAATTATAATAATAATAATAATAATAATAAAATAATTATAATAATAATAATAATAATAATAATAATAATAATAATAATAATAATTATTATTATTATTATTATTATTATTATTATAATAATACAGCAGCAACAACAATAAAAGCTAGAATGTAAACCACAATATTGATAGTAATGAAAATATTAATAAAAAACAATAACTGCAATGATAATAATAACAATTGCAAAAACAACAACAAACCAACAATAATATTAATGAAAATAACAACTGTAATAATAGCAATGACGATGAAGACGACGAGGACAATGATGATGACGACGACTACGACAACGATGACGACGACGACGCTGATGCTGCTGCTGCTGCTGCTGCTGATGATGATGATGATGATGATGATGGAAAAGTGGAAGAAAGAAATGTAACTATACATTGAGGTTGAAACCTCCGTTGTCAACAACACAACATCTAATGACATGTAAAATATTAGCCATAACAACAATAATATTGAAATGATCTCGACACCATATTAACCTTTGGGGCTGGTTTTGTCCACAGAATTAACAATTATTGAAGTAAATGAATGGGTACACCTGCAGTTGCTGCAACTACTACTACTACTACTACTACTACTACTACTACTACTACTACTACCACTACCACTATTACCACTAATGTTACTACTACTACTACTACTACTACTACTACCACTGCTGCTGCTACCACTGCATCCACTATTACTACTGCTACTACTACCTCCACTACTACCACTGTACTGCTACTTCTGCTGCTAATTCCATTACTACTACTCCTACTATATAGTCGTCATTATAATTATCACCACCATCACCATCACCATCATTATTATTCTTTCTTCTTCTTCTTCTCATTATTATTATTATTATTATTATTATTATTATTATTATTATTATTATTATTATTATTGAGAGAGCATTGCATGCCATCAAAGTGTCACTGGTAAAATATACGAAGTCCAGTATACTCATCATGACTACCCGTCTGATAAAGATACACCAGGTACATGCATCACAACCATATATACGCAACATGGGGACCTCATATCATTATAAACAGTGCATAACCTTGTAAGTGTAGCCCAATTAGAATTTTTTGCAGGTCGCGTAGCCCATCCCACTCAAAAGATTCATGAATAAAGGCTGTTTAAGGATGTTGAACGAAACACACATGTTCCCAGAGGTGAGTTATTCAAACTTCAAAAAATTCCTCTCAACATATGGCTATGATGCTCCCCAACTACTTCTGCTCGTGATCAGAGATGCACATATCGGCAGCTACGGAGGGACATGCTCAACTGGTTAAGGTAAAACAACTGTCAAGCAAATCTATGGTATTGAGCAGAATATTTGCTATAGTTCATCTTTTATACCAAGACAAAACATGTACAGGATAACACTTCAAATTAGTTAAGATCAGAAGGCATGAGAGCCGTTATCATTATTATTATTCGATTTGTCTTAGGTTTGGTCTTATTCATGGTACAATATATGTCGGTAGCGTGCTACTACTTGTAACCTTCGATATCAACAAGGTTCAATAATCTTTGAAGTGTTCGAAGCTGTTCTGATAATCTTTTCTCTTCCTAAGAGCAAACTTTCAATGGATGTTCTACGATCTTCTTCAACCATTTGTCTATATCATTACTCACCGTCTTTAACGGACCTATTATTACAGACATAGCCTTTACAATTTTCATTTTCCAAATGGTCGCAATTTCAAACATTAAGGGATTGTATTGTTTTAATGCTGGCCTTCTTTCCTTACAATCCTTAAATCAAGTGGATAATCAGTAGCAACTTCGCTCTTCCTAGTATATTATGGTTAAATCTGGATCATTAGTTTCTTCCTTCTCATCCATTTGAATTGGAAATTCTCATAAAATATTACATTTCTCCTACTCAAGCACTCTTTTAACCCGATGATATATACTACCACGTACTTCTAGCTTCAAAACCCCTTTTCTGACAAAGCTTCTTTCTGAATCGACTTAGGCCATTTTGAGATAATTTGTTCTAATACTCACTCACCGCCTCCGCTTAGACATATTTGTTCTAAACGCTTTATTCTGAACTGCTCCTTTTTTCAGGTAGTATCATCATCATCCTCATCATCATCATTATTATTATATTCATTATCAATATCATTATCATAATCGTCGTCATTATTATTATTATCATTATTATTATTTATTATTATTATTATTTTATTATTATTATTATTATTATTATTATTATTATCATTATTATTATTATAATTTTATTATTCAAGATCGTTAGCACGCTGGACGAAATGCTTAGCGGCTTTTCGTCCGTCTTTATGTTCTGAGTTCAAATTCTGCTGAGGTCGACTTTTTCCTTTCATCCTATCAGTGTTGTTAAAAAATTAATACCAGTCAATAAGTGCAATCGATGTACTCATCATTCCCCTCTTCCCCAAAACATCTGGCTCTGTGCCAAACTTTGAAATCCTTATCATCATTCTATGTTGTTGTTGTTGATGATGATCGCCATAACTTAGATGATGACAACGATGATGACGTTGGCTGCTTGCAGTTGCGGTGGCCACGACGCCGAGGATTACAACAGGATCTACGAGATAAACGGTGACGACAGCAACGACGGCGGTGTTATTACGGTAATAGAGTTAACGATTGTGATGCTAATGAGTAATCCGGTTGGCCTATTGAAAGACATGATTGTAATACCCCATTACACTATCGTTATTTGACTTAAGTTTCACTTCGTTATTTCAATGTTTCGTGTTGTCGTAGTTGTTGTTGTCGTCACCATATACTTACTCTTACTCTTACTCTTACTTGTTTCAGTCATTTGACTGTGGCCATGCTGGAGCACCGCCTTTAGTCGGGCAAATCGACCCCAGGACTTATTCTTTGTAAGCCCAGTACTTATTCTATCGGTGTCTTTTGCCGAACCGCTAAGTGACGGGGACGTAAACACAGCAGCATCAGTGGTCAAGCAATGCTAGGGGGACAAACACAGACACACACATACATATATATATATATACATATATACGACAGGCTTCTTTCAGTTTCCGTCTACCAAATTCACTCACAAGGTATTGGTCGGCCCGGGCTATAGCAGAAGACACTTACCCAAGATGCCACGCAGTGGGACTGAACCCGGAACCATATGGTTGGTTAGCAAGCTACTTACCACACAGCCACTCCTGCGCCTATATCTTATTATTTGCAGATAGTGAACAGAGAAATTACGAAAATTGTGAGATCTGTCAATAAGGAAAAGAATCCATGGAAAATATCACGGATCAGAATTAAATAATGAAAATATTAATAAAAAAACAATTTTCGTAATTGAGAAGTACTGATTGGATATCAATTTTCAAAAACACAAACAGACACACACACACACACTCTCACACACACACACATACACACACAAACACACACACAGACACACACACACACACACAAACACACACACACACAAACACACACATACACACACTCACACACAAACACACACACACACACACAAACACACACAAACACACACACACACACACACATACAAACACACGCACGCACGCAGGCTCACAAGCACACACACTTATTTCTGTAGTATGTCCGTAGAAAGGCCTACTATGAATGTAAATGTGTTGTTTATTATGTTTATATTTTTTCGTTACTGCCTTTATGTTTTCATTTTATATATTTTACCATTATTATCATCACGTGCTTATTTTGCTGTTCACTTTAGATACACCATCTTTTTCCAAGTTTTTCACACTCTGCCCTTCATTTCCTCTGATTTGCATCCTAGTAGATTTAGTAATGGCGCCGCGAAACTGCACAATATTATCGAAAATGTGTCGAAATCACGATGATTTTTGGTCGATAATGAAGGGGGAGAACGCTTCCACATTTGTTTGTTTTTTCCTGTTTTTTTTGTATACTAATTCATCATCCTATTATACTACATTTTATTATATACAGAAATATATGTGACTGTATATAATATATATATATATATATTATATAGATATATAATATATATATATAATATATATATATATTATATATATATATATGTACATACTGAAATGACTATCGTCATCAACGCATATTTTTGTGTGAATATATATAATATATATATTATATATATAAAAACAAAGAAAGATGAATAATCTTGTGGTAGATTAATCAAAAGTTTAACCGATACCTTAGTAGCAAAAATCACAGCAGTAAAAGCACGGTTGGAGGTACAAACCTCTGGCGTTGCAACCGTGCGTTGGTGCGGATAATTGAATTTCTGTTTTTGTTTTTCCACGGATTTCCTTTTTTCTTCCTGAAGAGAAAGACACAATATGGTCCCATTATTCAATCGGATTTTGGTAATTTGTGCCTTTCGAAACACGTGTAGAATGAAATAAAACGATTTCTGTTCAATCTGCGTTCAGCTCCATTTCTTCAATTCACCAATAATGTTTATATATATTATATATATATATATATATATATATATATATATATATACATACATACATACATATATATATATATATACATACATACATATATATATATATATACTATATATAATATATATATAATATATATATATACATATATATATATATATATATAACCTTATATATATGTGTATGTATGTATATCATTATTCAGTTTTATTTCAAGATTTCTTGTCAATAGAGAAAGGGACGTTTTCTAAAACCTAGATCCAATACCAACAAGAAGTTAGCTTTGGTTTTTATGTATGTACACGAGCAGATGTTTATGTTTTGTATTATGTATGTCTTCTCTTGCATATACTTGTATATCTAGACATCCTCATATATATTTTAATGATAAACTCCTGGAAAGTTCTACAGATTTTTAAAGTGCTACTGATGGGCTGGATCTGTAGCCTTCGAATCAGCTTTCTCTTTTCTGGTTTTGAGAAGCCTAATTTCTCGTGATTGGTATTTAGGCAGTGAGCTACATGTCCCAGTGCCCCAATGATGTATACACGCGTTGATAAATAAAGAGGAAGATAAAGAATAATAACTTATATAAAGAATATTCCTGGATATAGAAAATAACTGCCCAGAAACTTGCAATTGGTTTCGCAACTATTACGGGATTTGACAATACTCACGATTCTTCAGACCATCTACCCGAAAACTAATAGCCTCTTTAATGCTCGAGGTAAATATATAGTCCTGGTTAGTAGTCCCATGGAAATCTTGTTTCCTGACTTATGGACAACTGCAGACCATGTGTTCTATTCATTGTTACTATGATTACGATTTCAACCATAGACAGACTTCGACTTTTTCCATTGAAGGATCTTTTGGTTATAAATTTTTTTCTACTTCGTAGTACAACGTTAAAAGTGATTTATTTGGTGTACCCGATGTTACTAAATACTTATGTGCAAGTACGTGTGTCCACGCCTCTGTAATTGTGTGTGGATATGTGAGTGAGTGTTTGTGCGTACATGTGTGTACGTGTGTATGTTACATGTGAATTGAAATCAATTCTTTTGTGATTTAAGTGAAATTCTGCAATATATTTATCTGGACTCTGTGGTTAAAATATTAGATATGACACATTCCAATCATTTGCATTCTAGCTTAGAACTTTGACCTTTCAAATATTTTTAATATCGACTTTTTGTGAAATAAATATTATTATTCACGTTAAACTTCCCTTTTCTGTTGAGTGTACTCGGGGATGATAAATATCAAATCCTTCGGAGTCTTAGCTTTGTTTCTATTTCATATATTCAAATATTTTACCTAGAGAATCTAGAATAATTTTATATTATATATCGTTTTACGATTTAAATTTTCTTGTGTTGACTTCTTTGTTCTCTTCATAAAAACAAAATATATGTACTTCTTCATATTTTAAATTATATATACATCCAGTGTATATTTATTTCAGCCCCATGAAAACGTTCAATAAAAATTTCTAGAAAGTGTATTGCATATTTATTTCTTAAATTTTCTTTAATACCAAAATATAATAAAATGAATATATTGAATATATTTTTTAATATACATTATAAATAATGCAATAAAGTACATTTATTTTGGAAAAGGAAATATTTGAATTTTGGGGAAACATATAATTATTCTCTGAAATTTGGAAATTTAAGTGAATTCTAAATGTTGACACAGCAAAAGAAGAATACACAGACAATATTACGTACATTATCTTTTTTAGACAATAAAACAGTATACGTTGCAACTAGAACTCTTTCTTCAGATCTTCAAACAGACTCTTGCAATTTAGAAAAATCTTAATGGAGTTTTTCGCGCACTTTCATGATTCTTCTGCTGCTTCGAACGGTATGTGTCAACATTTCATTTAACGCCTTCACTTTTTAAAATGCCTTTTCATTTTCCTTTTGTTGTTTTTATAGAGAGGTTCTTTATTTGCTTATTCGCATCGTTTTCTTTATTATCTGCAACTAAGGTAGAATCGTTTGCCTGACAGAATCGTTTATCTGCCTGTACGTTCTGAGTTCAAATTCCGCTCAATTCGACTTCACCTTTCATCCTTCCCGGTTCGATAAAATAGGTAACACTTGAGCAACTGGATTGGTGTAACTGACTTACCCAGTCCCACGAAATTGTTGACCTTGTGCTATAATCTGAAATCATTATTACCTGCATATATGGCGGTGAAATGGCAGTATCGGTAGCAGGCCGTTGAAAATACTTAGCATAATTCATCAGTCTTTATGTTTTGAGTTCAAAATTCCGCCGACACCAACTTTGCTTTTCATCCTTTCAAGGCTCAATGTAGTCGACTACACATCTCCCCCAAAATTTCAGTCCATTTGTGTATAATAGAAATTATTATTGCGTATAATATAAACGAGGCAGCGAGCTGGCAGAAACGTTAGCATGCCGGGCGAAATGCGTAGCCGTATTTCGTCCGCCGTTACGCTCTGAGTTCAAATTCCGCCGAGGTCAACTTTGCCTTTCATCCGTTCGAGGTCGATTAAATGAGTACCAGTTACGCATTGGGGTCGATATAATCGACTTAATCCCTTTGTCTGTCTTTGTTTGTCCTCTCTGTGTTTCGCCCCTTGTGGGTAGTAAAGAAATAGGTATTTTGTCTGCTGTTATGTTCAGAGTTCAAATTCCGCCGAGGTTCACTTTGCTTTTCATCCTTTCGGGGTCGATTAAATAAGTAACAGTTACGCACTGGGGTCGACGTAATCCACTCAATCCCTTTGTCTGTCCTTGTTTGTCTCCTCTATGTTTAGCCCCTTGTGGGCAATAAAGAAATAAGAAACAATTATTACTTGCTTCTAACTTGGTGAGTTAGCAGAATCGTTAGCACGCTGGACAAGACGCTATGCGGCATTTCATCTGCGTTTACGTTCTCTGTTTGAAATTCGTTGAGGTTGATTTCGCCTGTTATCCTTAAATACTGGTTGAGAACTTGCGTCATTGTAATCGACTTCCGCAACTTTACTTACCCAAAATTTCATGTATTGTTCGTTTAGTAGAAAATATTGTTACTCGCTTCTTCGATTGCTTCTGTTCATATACAATAACAAAATCATAATTAGGAAAGTTTTCTATGTTTTTGCATGGATATCCATAATCATTTTATTGTCAAGTTCATCGAATCAAGGTGTTTCTCAATGAATGTTCTTTCTAAAAGTATTTATTGAATTTGAGAAAATGTTTGTGATTACGGTGCATACTGCACGAAGTTATTTCCTCTTAAGCATGTCGGCTATTGTCATTGGCAGGTTTTCTCGTTTTTATTTAACATGGAAGGTAACGAAGGAAAATGCGTTGCCACCTGGTTTCTGAGCAACTGTATGTACAAAAGATTTTTGTATCAGGATTTCGATGTTAAGGTCGTTCCTTGATTATGTGATCACGTGAAATTCCATGAGCAGAATCAATACCTTGAATTGTTTAAAATGTAATATTGCTTACTTTAAATACTCTCCTCAGAAACTAGATAAAAAATTAAAGAAAAAAGAAGCAGAATATTTTTAAAAAATGAAAATAGACTTCTAAAGTGACTTGGGTACCTAAGTAAGTTGTTGACCTACAGAAATCGCGATAGATCGAAGGGGATAGTCTTTGCCAAACATATTTTCTGAAGAATAAATAGCCATTAGTATAAGCTTGCGTCTTTCTTTCCAGCAAATAACAACATCAAAGAAGTTTCAAAGGGTTTTGTGACATGACTGGTTTATTTTACATGTACAAGACTAAATATTGTTGAAGACGTTCGATCATAAAATAATAAGCTTTGTTCACGTTAAATATTTATTTTGTTTAAGGTAGCAGGCTTTATATTTTTCAGGAAAGGGATCTCTTTTCTAGCTATGACCCAACAATGTTTTACACAATCCAGTTGACTTCTTAATTAAATCACACCAGCAAACACATCTATTCAATAGTCTTCCAATGATGAATTAATTCTCATAATTTTTATGGTTGCAGACATACTTCAGATGTTAGATTGGTTGTTCAGATGTTGGATTGGTACAATCCTCAATCCCTACAGCAGAAGAAATTCCATTTTTATCAACTTAATGCTTCAATTTTTGTATTAGCTTGGAAAATACGAAGCAAAACAAAACTGTTGCAAATTTTCTTTTACTTATATCCCCTGCATATTTGTATATCCATCCATCCATCCATCCATGCATACATATATATATACTTTCATACACACATATATATATATATATTATATATATATATATATATATATATATAAATATATATGTATATAAATGGCTAGGTAGTTACAAAGGTAGATACATTTTGTATCTTTTTATCTATATGTATACACACGCGAGTACACACACACACACGCACGCACGCACACACGCACACACACGAATACATTTGTAATTCGGACCAAATAATTCAGGCACAGTAAAATCTCTGTCAATTTCCGAATTACCATTGTCACGTGTACAGAGTTCCATCGCATCGAATTATTGTTCGAAGGTAATTGCAAGTATGTTTTATTTTTACCTTTTCAAACAAGAAGCATTTGCAATATAAGAATTTCTCTCGCTTTTTTATTATTATTTATATTTATTATTATTATTATTATTATTATTATTATTATTATTATTATTATTATTATTATTATTATTATTATTATTATTATTATTATTATTATTATTATTATTATTATTATTATTATTATTATTATTATTTACGAAGGGCAATTTCCATAAAACAGCAAAGCTTCTTGTAGATAAAAATGCACAGACAATTCATGAACTGTTCACATGGTGACGGCCCGAGGCAAACTAATTGAAAATTCGTGGAAACACATGAGATGCATTGATTGTAATCCGCGCGGTCCTAAATATTCCTGGTCGATCAAATTTGTATTATTCCATCTGTCCATTGTAAATACATACATACACAACCCGACAAACGCACACATATACATATATAAATGTAAAGTTCATACATTATGCAGTATATATATATGTGTGCGTGTGTGCATGTATATCCGAACATATATGCATACACACTCACACACACACACCATGTGTTTATATTATAATTACTACTCGCGTTTCACTACTATGACTGTTTATAAATATATACGCATGTGTGAATGTATATATATATACACACATATATATATAAATATATATATGCATGTACATATGTATATTCACATGCATACACACACACATAGGTATTTATGTACATTTAGATGCATATATACATATATGCATATATCTTATTTCTATTTTTATTTCTTTATCGCCTTCAAGGGGCTAAACATAGAGGTGACAAACGAGGACAAAGGGATTAAGTCGATTACATCGACCCCAGTGCGTAACTGGTACTTATTTAATCGACCCCGAAAGGATGAAAGGCAAAGTCGACCTTTGCAGAATTTGAACTCAGAACGCAGCGGCGGACGAAATACCACAAAGCTTTTCGCCCGGATCGTTAAGGATTCTGCCAGCTAGCTGCCTTGTATGCATGTATATATGCATATATCTAATACATCTATATACGTATGTAGGTATGTATAAATATATATATATATATATATGTGTGGTAAGAAGCTTGCTTCCCAAGCATATGGCTCTGGGTTCGGTCCCTCTGCGTGACACCTCGGGTAAGTGTCTTCTACTATAGCCTCGGGCCGTCTGAATCCTTGTGACCGGATTTGGTAGACAGAAACTGAGAGAAGCCCGGCGTATGTACCTAATTATACATATGTATATGTGTCCGTGTCCGTATTGTCACCCCCTTCGCCATCGCTTGACAACCGATGTTGGTGCGTTTATGTTACCGTAAACTAGCGGTTCAGCCTAAGTGGCCGCTAGAATAAGTATCTTGCTTACAAAGAATAAGTCTTGGCGTCGATTTGTTCGACTAAAGGTGGTGCTTCCGCATGGCTGCAGTCAAATGACTGAAACAAATACAAGAAAAGAATGAAAGAATATACGAATATATCTATGTACCTGTGCATGTACATATGTATGTATAGAGTGCTTTTAGAATTCTTTTTTTATTTTTTTGCTGTAGTTTCGATGTAACTGCCCTTTTCAGCATGTACGAAGCACATGGTCTTCTCATCGTGTATAAATTTGTATACTATCTTATTTAAAATGTTTTATGACTTATGACTATTATCACGCATTTTGATAACTTTTCATTTATATTTATGCAGCAACATTTTTCAATTCTTACGCCGTGAAGTACACAGTTGAATTTATTTACTGTTGTACTATTCAGACTACTCTCGCGAATTAGGTTTGAATCCATAATATATAAAGATGGAGCTGTCTCCGCACATGTTTCCTTCGTATTTTCTGTACGTATTGTAGCTACATAATAACGCATTTTCTAGCGACGCTACTGAAGAGCTACAGATAAAAAATATTGATCGCTTTGGGCATTACTAGCGAAACTCGAGTATGGGGTTAACTAACGTTTTTATTCACTCTGGTACCTATTAACAGCATGTCTTAAGAATTCGTTTTTTTTTAAACGTGGTTTGGGTTTAACTGCCCTTTGCAGCATGTAAGAAGTCATGTCAAGTGTCTTCTCACTGTGTATAAATCTTTATTCACCCTTATATATTTATGAATGTATGTTTGTGTGTGTGTTTATATGTGAGTGTGCGTGTGTATGTATGTATGTATGTATGTATGTATGTATGTGTGTATGTATATATATATATATATATATATATAATATATATATATATATATATATATATTTATATGTATATATATATATATATATATATATAGATAGATAGATAGATAATAGATAGATAGATAGATAGATAGATAGATAGATAGATAGATAGATAGATAGATAGATAGATAGATAGATAGATGTTTTCGATCTTGTTGGGATTCTTTGCAATCAAATTTGAATTTTTCAATTGGTACTCAAGACTTGAAAACAAAAAGAGTTAAACTACATCAGCCGTAAGGGAAGACATGTCTATCTCATCTAACTCGTCCTCTAGAGTCCACCAATTGATACCTGAAAAGTTCGATGAAATAACTCATGAACACTGCGATAGCTTCAACCAAAAGATACACCGTTACGTCGACCGGTCTGGACAAGGGGAGATAATACACGAATGATTCTTTTTTTCTATTATGTCCCCTTGTTCAGACCGGTCGACGTAACGGAGCATCTTTTGGTAGAAGCTATCGCAGTTTTCATGAGTTATTTCATCGAACTTTTTAGATATTAACTGGTGGGCTCTATTGGACGAGTTAGATAAGATAGCCATGTATTTCCTTACGCCTGATGTAATTAAACTCTTTTTTTTTTCGAGGTTTGAGCACCAAATGAAAAATTCAAATTTAATTGCAAAGAATCCAAATAAGATCGAAAACATCTATATATAACGTGATTGTCTACTCCTTATACAGACTCTGGCCACCCCTTGTATTTACACCTTAGATCCATCATGGTGTCTGATAAGACTCCTTAAACCAAACAATGTATTGAAAAGACATCCACATAGATTGCATATCTGATTTGAACCACCATAAGCTGCAGATATGTTCTGATCTTTATGATCTCCAAATGTCTTTTGAGGCCTACGATAAGTCTGCAGACCTTATGGCGCATACTGCATTGAAAGATGTGCACAGATATAGAGGCAGAATAGTTGGTGGAGGTTCGATTTACATGCGTCCGGAATGAGATTATATACATTCATATATGGGTGTGTATATAAACATACGTAACATGCATATATATAGGTGTGTATTTAAATATACATACGTAAATAAGTATATTTAAATAAACTAAGATGTGGAGCGTTACGACATAACCTTCACAAGAGTCACACCCAAAGACCATAGGTGAAATTGGATATCTTAGTCCTACATTGTTTAGACTGTTCACAGAGCATTGAACAACAGTCACAATGTCATGGCCTTCATTCTACTACAACATTACTTGTTATACTCTTCAACGTCGTTGAGTGATCATCTGTGTCAAGCGGTTCTTAAAAAAAAGGTGACATAAAAATCGTCAATCTAGCCCGAATAATCTATCTCTATTTAAATATGCATATATGTATATGTATATGCTTGCATATTGATGTCTCTGCGTTTGCTTTAATAACACGCAATTGCTTAACAACTGGTGATGTGAGGGCGAGTATACTCCCACGTAAGCTAGCAGTTCGGCTAAAGTTACCGATAAATTAACTTCTATGAAATAGCAAACCGCCAGTATGGCTGAAGTCCAATAACTGAAAGGAGTAATAAATGAATGCAAGGAAAATACGTATTTCGGTGTGTGTACGTGTGTGTGCTTGTGTGTGTGTGTGAGAGAGAGAGAGAGAGAGTGTGTGTGTGTG
>NC_043001.1:78878558-78891058 GCF_006345805.1 Octopus sinensis | reverse complement strand
TATCTCAATTAAGCTTAGCAGTTCTAATAACCAGTTGTTACAAATGAATATAGTTCGTTTTTAGAGGAAAGTGCCTGAAGTTTCGGTTTTATTCATTATGTAACTCCTATTTTACATTCGCAATTTTCACATTCTGTCCTTTTCTGTATGTGTGTGGGGTTTTGTGTGTGTGTATGTATATATATATATATATATTATATATATATATATATATATATATATATATATATATATATATATATATATATATATATATATATATTTACACACACACGCACACACACATATATATATATTCTACTACTCTTATAATACTATTTTTCTCTGTATTGAAACGATGTGCAAGCTGCTTAATGAAAGTAAATATTTTTTACATGATGAAGTTTGCTTCTATCAGTTTGGGATCTCTTCAAATAATATCTGCATATACGTACTATAATAGCGTTCGTTTGTCATAAATACTATAGAAATATGTCGTGCATTACAGTATTTATTCAACCAAATCCGTTGTATAATACGATCCAGTTTTGTATGCAGAAGTTTTATTCAGCTGAATAGCCAATCTCCTATATCGAACTCGTAGCCACCTTCAATAATCTTAACATGTAAAACGCTTGCAATCGCTGCAACAATATTAGTCTAACATTAGCAGCACATCTCCCGGAAACGAAATGATTTCATTTCTATCGTTCTTCGAGGCCATCATCTAGCATCACCATTTGCAATGTTTGTTCCTGTATCAGTTATCAAATTACAATATTTATTAATAGAGTCTGGAATAGCTTTCAAAGCTTGAGGGACTGATTCTACATTCTGTTCGCTATCAATATTTGTGTCATTGTATATTTGATCTGCATGGTCTTGCATAGACTATTCACCCTTAAGAATCAGAGAGGTTTTATTTCCTGTTTGTGATAAATATCGAGCTAGTGGTTTGGTTTATGATTTCTTCTGTATCAACACCAACTACAGTTACATTTTCAAACTATATTGTTATTGGTGATCGCATATCTGTCTGCATAGCAAAGCAGAAGGATTAATAAGTCTTCCTCGGTGAGAAATTGTCCGCTAACTGAAAAGCATGCCATATATAAATATAAATAGTTTCTTTATTTAGAGAATATTCTCTCAGATCCATTTTAACATTTGTGACCATCCTTTCAGCAATTCCATTCCATTCAGAATGATACGGAGACATTTCAAATGTTTACTTCTGATCTTACGAGGCTATGTACGAAAGTTATTATCACTAAATTGGCATTTTGTGACATTAATTTCTCCAAGATGGATCAAGGAATCATCCTCATGGAGATTATATTCATACAATCCACCATTAATAATAAAGTTTCCAAACGTGTTGATGCATCAACGTGTAATGTTTGACTCCCTTTTACGTATGGTGATTCACAGTGAAATGCCATTGTTTGTAAGAGCTTCTTCATGGTTCTAAATCAAATACTACTTTTGATAAACAATAATTCTCACAAAAAAATTACGTTAAAATTGATTCTGATATTCAGTTACGCATTTCTCTTCGTGCTGTTCAAGTGAACCATAAAATCACCAAAGTTTCCCTTTTGGTATTTGAATTTGATGTTTTAGCTATGGTTAACATTGTTGACAATTATAGTATAGATTTTTTGTTTAGTAAATATATATATTAGTGATACAACTGTTTTACTTGCATTAACTCTTAAGGATATCTCGTTTAGGACATCAAAAATCTGAACCATCGTCTTTGATCCTTACATTGGCGTTACATATTTAAATGTGTTTCGTATTGAACTCCTTCTAAACTGATACGTGCAGCAATATGTGGACAGACGTTGAACAACATTTTCATCATTGGTCCACGTGCTTTCGCTAGGCCAGAATACGGATTTATATATATCCCACAGAAATTGATTTGTCTATGAAAACATTCTAATTGCGTCTTATCTTTAGATGTTTCTATATTCATAATTTTAACAACTGGACATTGATCTGGTGATATGATGTCTTTCGCCATTTTGTAACCCCCAAAACACGAAACAGCAGCATCTAACAATGATTTAGTTCCATTGCTCACCGTGCATGTTAATACCGAATTTTTTATAAATTTAGCTTTCTTCGAAATATTGATATTCAATAGTTTTACTCTCCAAATGTACATCAGTTTGCTAAATATTAGCAATATTCGACGCATGCTCGAGTAGTTACACTCACGATCACAAAAGCACGTGGTATCGATTCCCGGACCGAGTAGTGTGTTGAATACTTCAGTAAAACTCATTTCTCGTTTTCTGCGACCACTTCAGTATCTGATGTAATGGATCCTGTACAGGCAATGTTGCTTCGAGGGAGTGAATGAGGTAATATTTAGCACAAATATTTCATCATTATAAACAAATATGTCTACAGCTTGTTTAGCAAAATGTAGCGTACCCCTCATCGATCTTTCACGATAAAAGAGTCCACCATTAGCAACGTTAATTTCAAGATTATGTTTAATTACTGATATGTAAATCTGTCTCTTTCAATTTCAAATGGTACATGAACCAATCTTAAAAAGACTCGGTGAGTGGCTTTATCGTAGCATCTTCCTTTCTTAAGAATATATTTATATCTGATAATATGCTTTTAAAATGAAGTTTCCTAATGTAACATGCGCCAAAGTATAAGTGAAACACATACCAGGGGTGCTTAACATTTCATGGCTTTGGATCAGAGAAAATACTGGAGGATCAGTTAATTATGACTTTATTCAACGTATTCTCCTCTCAGATTCACACATCTTTTGCAGCGGTCCTTCAGTTCTTCTATGCCCTGTAAAAGAACTCGGAAGGTTGGGCCTCCAGTCAGGTCTTTCACGATATCATTAAAAAGAGGAAGTTTTCAGCACCCCTCGTGTATTTTAAATTTGTAGTTTATCATTTGTAACTAATTTATAACTCCAACATATCCTGAGATCTCCATGCGCCTTTCAAACAACCACTAAAGGGGAGATCAATTTAGTTATTCCGAAAAGCGTTTCTTCTGAAAGATCTCCATTAATTAGATCCCTCAGTTTCAGTGTAATTAATGATTTAATGTGTATTGGTAATGGACTTACTTCAAACTGACGTGGCCTGATGCTTCCCTTAGCTTTATTCCTCTCAAAGTGTCCTAGAACATTACTCTCATGAATTTCATTTGAACTATCGACATTCATCATGTTCGTATCAAGTAACCTGTGATTATATTTTTACGTTCAACACTAATGACAGTTACAACTTCCTATTCTTTCATCAGTTTCCAGTAATGAGCGACAAACTTCCCCAAAATTTCAAGGGAATATTTTATAATTTGAAATCTTACTTTCGTAATTATGATTTATTTAAAATGATCCAGAAATTCTGAGATGTTAGATTTAACTGACTTCTAGTATCAACCAACATCATAAAATTAACGTTGTTGAAATTTACTCTAATATTTATAGAATATTTCAGGGCAATGTCATAGATAGCTTCTTAAAATTCATTTTTAATTTCTTTAACATTCTTCAGTTTTTGTAAAATAAATTATTGCTTCAAAGCGTGCATTTTGTTTTCATTTATTACACTCAAAATAGGTTTAACAAAATGTGGGACACTTTAATGTTGCATATTTGTATCCACAAACCAGTATATAGATCCAGATTTACACTTGCTTCTAATATAATGTGACACACCAAAATTCATGAGGTCCACCTTTTGTTACATTCGTCTATACATCCATCTTCGCTCATCAATCCTGGGAATGGAGATGAATTAGAATCCTTAGCCACTTACTCCATAGTGTCCTTTAAGGAGCGAATGTCATTAAATTTTCCAGGTGGATTTCCAAGTGTAACCAAATGAGACTATGGATATTATCCCGTTTGAATGACACATAACAATACTGTGACCATGACCATGACCGTGACTGTAGTACCTCAGCTGTGACCTCTCATTGTGGATAAGTAGCAGGTTGATGTGGAGAGAAACTCTGACCTCCTTCAGAGGAAGCCCATCTCCGCCGCTGGCATTTGCGATCGAACTTTTTCGATCATTCATTACTCAGCAACATCCGGACAAGTGGTGGCGTTTAAGTATCGCAGGTCTGAATTCACACCTGATGGGAAGCAGGAGGCTGGACTGGATTCTAGAATTGCTAGTGCTTATACGGTATTCCGACAGCTCCAGCAAACGATCCTTAGACGAGGGTTTCGTACCTATGTTCACCCTGTATTACAAATAATTTTGTTTCTATTTTTTTTTTTTTTTGTACTTGTTTCAGTCATTTGACTGCGGCCATGCTGGAGCACCGCCTTTAGAGTGGTGAAAGAGTACAGCAGGGATCACCGCCTCCTGCCGGAGCCTCGTGGAGCTTTTAGGTGTTTTCGCTCAATAAACACACACAACGCCCGGTCTGGGAATCGAAACCGCGATCCTCCGACCGCAAGTCCGCTGCCCTAACCACTAGGCCATTGCGCCTCCACTTTTGTTTAGTATTTTATTTATTTTATTGTCTACGACATTCTTCTTTATTCATTTTTAGAAACATTAATTTCGAATTGCTCAACGAACTCAATATATCCGTCAAGTTTCTGATCACATGTCAGAACATTATCCAGTGTTATTATGATGTTCATTTAAATTATATCATTTTTGAGCCTTCGACATTCTGGTTCAAATTTCTATTTTCAAATCCACAAAACAAGTAGTTGTATGTAACCTATGGTAATGACTTTGAATAGGTTTACTCAGATTTTGAGTTTAAGCTAAGAATATAGTACTTTCAGAAATCACCAGTTCCTATCTAGGAAAAATGCGCTGATATTATTGCAATTCCGGTTAAAATTCGTGAGACTAATATATTTTTTATAAGGTTATAGTTGTTAATTTCTTTTACTATTAAAGTCCAGTAATCACACATTTAAGAACTAACTCTCTCTCTTCCCTCCCCTCTCTTTTTCTCAGTCCTCTCTCTCCTCACATTGCCCCCTCCCTCTCCCCTTCTCTCTCTCTCTCTCTCCCTCTCCCTTTCTCTTCTATATTGCTGAACAGTTAACGAAAACAATCAGAAATTACTTTAAACTTATTTTCTCCCAATAACAATCCTCCAAATTCGTAAAAGGGTGAATTAACCTCAATGAAATTGTCTCAAGTCATGCCGAGCTGACGATTGAAAAGAAGGACAAAATAGCACTTTACATGGCTACAAACGGCTAAAATTTGAAGACATTTTGTATTGTGGAGAAAAAAAAAAGAAGATACATGTGTATACTCAGTACACCACTTCCATATAAATTTCAAACGTTCAATCCCTCGTCAGCTTAATTTACTTCAGAAAAGATTCTCTCTCCCATAAGAGTTTGAACACCAGAGGCACACCAGATCACACCAGGGGCACTCCACGAGGTATTTTGTTGTTTTTGCTCTTACAACAAAGTATTGCTGCATGTCTTCCATTATGTTTGGGTCATTTGTAATAAGATCGTTGCCCTCAATCTGGTGACATCCTTTATTTTAATGTATTTCTAAACAGATTCAACCCAATACAATATGCTGCTGCTGGCTGCTGCTGCTGCTGCAACTACTACTACTACTACTACTACTACTACTACTACTACTACTACTACTACTACTACTACTACTACTACTACTACTACTATTACTACTACTACTACTACTACTACTACTACTGCTGCTGCTACTGGTACTACTAATGCTGCTGCTGCCGCTGCTGCTACTACTACTTTTCTTCCCGTTCTCCTCCTGCTTCTTCCCTTCCTCCTCCTCCTTCTCCCCCTTCTTCTACTTGTACAACAATCACCACCACCACTACTACTGCTGTTGCTGCTACTACTACCACTACTACTAGTACTGCTATTGCTACTACTACTACTGGTACTGCTGCTACTACTACTACTACTACTGTTACTGCTACTACTTCTACTACTACTACTGCTACTGGTACTACTACTACTACTGCTACTGGTACTGCGGCTGTTACTGCTGCTGCTGCTGCTGCAACTACTACTACTACTACTACTACTTCTTCTACTACTACTATTACTATTTATGTTTGGCGTTTTAGATCCTAATACGGATATAGTTTACATATGTACTTGTGTATGTATGCATGGGATTGTGTATGTATGCATGGGATTGTATATGTATGCATGGGATTGTGTATGTACGAGAGTATCAATACCTATATGTGACTGCTGAAAAGGTATAGTAATCAGCGGAAGGGAGTAATGCGTCTCGTGTGCGTTGCGTTTGATGTCAACAAACGGTTTCTCTTTCAGAATAAATGGCGTATTGTAGGACACCTGTGAGTGAAGTAGGCTGCTGGAAAATAGCAATGCGCGTCCTCACCTGCAGAAGATTTGAGGAAGCTGCAAAACTATGCCCCATTTCGCATGTAATACTGATTTGTATAAAAGACGGAGCACAGATAAACCGACAGAATGCAGGTCAGAGAAATCCATTGCCATGTGTAAGAGCGTAAGACTAAGCAGGAGTGCGTATCTAATACATATGTAATAGATCTGCTGTATAAGAAGGGCAGGTCACTCTTACTTACCAGTTAATAAGTTAACCATAACTGTTTAGTTTACAACTAATTATTATTATTCCTATTCAGCGGTTTGTGAATTTCGTCAGTATTTTCAGTGTGATACAAGACCATGCCAGATGGAATTTGTAGTCGTCAAGCTCTTGTTAACATTGCAGTTGATTTATTCATTTACTCTGACAGACATGAAAGATAACCAGGCTGTCATGTTAAACAAAAAATACTATTTCTGTTTGTTACGTTTGGACTCAACGATTTGTACACATTTGTTTAAAACTTACACACAAACATGATATCTTTTTTATTGTATATTGTGGACAGCAGACGCTAACGAATGAACTGTTATCCAAAAGTACATGTAAAGGTTATGTTGCTCATCTCACTTTTAATAAGTAGCAGTATAATGCGCTGAACAACTCCGCCATTTTCCTCTCTGCATTTCTCTCTCTCTCTCTCTCTCTCTCTCTCTCTCTCTCTCTCTCTCTCTCTCTCACCTTCCGTGGAAAGCATGGAATAGAGGTACCTGAGGAGATTCTACATGACAGGTGAAATTCTCTGTTGTACAGGGAGTCCTGTATTCTAGCCACTGATTGTAAACGCGCGGCTAGATTACACGTATTAAATGAGCACAGAAAAACTCAATTACTTATGTATACACTTTTGTGTATACAAATGCATTAACATACATACATGTGTATATATGCATATATATGTGTGTAAGTATGTATGTGTGTGTATGTGTGAGTCTGCGTGAGTGTGTGCTTTTTGACTATGCAAGAACATGTATCCAGCAATCTATCCATTTATATATGGATACATATATGCATACACACATACATACATACATACTATGCATACATACGTATATTAATATATACCTGCAGATATGAAGTTATATATGTGTTACATGTATATATATATATATATATATATATATACATACACATACGTACATGCATGCATACATATATACATGCATACATACATGCATACATAAAGACATACATACATACATATGTATACGAATTCAGATATACTCACGTGAGTATGTGTATGCAAGCATGTAATCATGTATAAATGCATGAATGTGCACATGTAAATGTGTATGCGTAAATGCAAGCATACACACACATACACAGGTATACTCACACACACACAGGTATACTCACACACACACACACACATACACAAACACAAACATTGGAATTCTTCGTTTCAACAATACGAAATTTCGTTTCTAACTATCATAGCCTTATCTTGTTACAGAGTCAAAAGGTCGAAACCATTGACAAAGGCTGAAAAACTTTATTCAATGGATACGTTTAATCGGGAGGGATGGGGGAAAGTAAAACTAAAACTAAAAACAAGAAATAATGAATAACACGTATAAAAAGACGTTTAAATAAATGTTTGAAAAAAAAATGTGAGGGGTTTTCTTTGTGTTTACAACAGAAACAAATGTCAAAGATTCTTTTCCTGTATTAGTCTCTTCAGTTCCTTTGCAGATGTTTTCGACGTGGATATGATGTTATAAAAGAATTCGAAATCGCCATTTGTCAAATGAAAGTTAAGAGAAAAAATAAACCGCACACGCACAGAAATATATGTAGGTGTATATATGTATGCGTATGTATGTATGTATGTATGAATATGTATGTATATATATATATATATATATATATATTATATATATATATATATATATATACATATATATAATATACATATATATAATATACATATATATATATATATGTATATATACATATGTATATATATACATATATGTTTATATAGGGCCATATAGTATATATGTATGTGTATATATACATATACATACATATAGTTTATATGTATGGATATATATATATACATATATATACGCACATACACACACACACATATATATATATATAATATATATATATATATATCCAGATAAATAAATAAATGCACAACGTATGGCTGATTGACTTACATATACACATACCTATATATGTGTGTGTGCATGTGTGTTCATGTATATATATATATATTAACATGCATTAGAAAGATTGATAACAAAGTAGAAAAAATATAGTAGCACGTAAATGAAACCTAAATATAAAGAAAACATAAATTAAGAAGAACGACAGCAACATCAGTAACAACAATATCAACTACAATTGTAAGAACGAGAGGAAGAACCGCAACAAAGAGTTAAGTTAGAAGACCGTTTTGTTTTTGTAGTTCTTCTTTATTGAAAATATCCCTAAACTTCGGTAGCACAATGGAGACGAAATTTGGGATGCCGTAGGCGTTTCAGGTGTGCGTGTGTCTGTGTGTGTGTGTCTGTGTATTTATATATGTGAGTATTCGATGTATATCTCTTTCTGTTTTCAGCCATTTTAGCATGCAATCAATGAAGAAAGTAAGAAGAAAATATTCTTCTTATCTCTACCAACGTCCAAGAATCTAAATTTTTATCTAAATGTTCTTAGAATTTAATACTGAATAGCGTAGAACACGTTGTTTTTAATGTTATGTGCAATGAATTTCTCCTGGCTACATATATTGTAAAGTGGCAAGCGAAACATTGGATGTGACCCATGAAACCATGCGCAGGCGTGGCTGTGTGGTAAGAAGCTTGGTTCCCAACCATATTATCCCAGGTTCAGTCCCACTACGTGCAACCGTGGGTGTCTTCTCCTATAACCTCAGGTCGACCTGAGCCTTACGAGTGAATTTGGTTGGCGGAAACTGAAAGAAGACCGGCGTATAAATATACGCGCGCGCACATGTATGTGTTTGTATGTGTGTGACCTTTTGTGTGTTTGTGTATGTGTGTGTGCATGTGTGTGTTGGTGTTTTTGTGTCCTAGGTTGCATCCCAACACCGGTTGAAGACCAGTTTTGGTGTCTTTATTTCCCCATCACTTAACGATTTGGCAAAAGACACCGAGAGAAGTATCTGGGTTATAAAGAAAACATGTAGAGTGGTCGGGTAAAATTCCTGTAGGCTCTGCCCCAGAATGGGTGTAGTTTAACGACGGAAACAAGTGGTAAGAATAAAGAAAAGATGAGAAGTCTATTTCAATGCAATTATGCGATGGCAGAGCAACGTTTGACTAATGGCGGATAATCTTTTAAGTAAGGCGGCGAGCTAGCAGGAACGTTAACATGCCGAGCGAAATGCTTAGCTGTATTTCGTCTGTCTTTGTGTTCTGAGTTCATATTCCGCTATGGTCGACTTTGCGTTTCATCCTTTCGGAGTCGATAAATTAAGTACCAGTTGCGTACTGGAGTCGATCTAATCGCGTAACCCCCTCCCCCAAAATTTCGGCCCTTGTGCCTAGAGTAGAAAACAATATTCTATGTGCAGGCGTTTAGCTTAGTGGTTAGGGTATTGGGCTTATGATTGTAAGGTCATGTGTTCGCTTTCCGGCGGCGCATTGTGACCTTGAGCGAGACACTTTAGTTTACGTAGCTCTAGATCATCCATCTGGCAAAATAGTACCTGAATTTCAAAGGACCCAGCCTTGTCACACTCTGTATCATGCTGAATCTCCTTGAGAACTACGTAAAAAGTGCACCTGTCTGTGCAGTGCTCAGTCATTTGCACGTTAATTTCACGAGCAAGCTGTTCTGTTGATCGGAACCTTCGTCGTCGTAAGCGATGGAGTGCCAATATTTCAATTAGAAAAAGGCAGCGAGCTGGCAGAATCGTTGGCACGCCGAGCGAAATGCTTAGCGTCATTTCATCTGTATTTACATTCTGAGTTCAAATACCACTGAGGTTGACTTGAACTTTCATCCTTTCGGGATCGATAAATTAAGTACCAGTTACGCACTGGTGACGATGTAATCGACTTAATTTCTTTGTCTGTCCTTGTTCATCCCCTCTATGTTTAGCCCCTTGTGGGCAATAAATAAGAAACGTTAGCACGCCGAGTGAAATGCTTAGCGTTATTTCGTCTGTCATTATGTTCTGAGTTCAAATATCGGTGAGGTTGACTTTGCCTTTCATCGATAAATTAAGTGGCAGTTACTTAATGGGTCGATCTAATCGACTGGCCCCTTCCCCCAAAATTTTGGGCCTTGTGCGTAGTGTAGAACAGAATATTTCAACTAGAAAATTACCCATCATATGACGGTCAACTTTGGAAATATATTTTTGTGATTAGCCGTAAGATCTGCCATTGGATTTTTTAAACCTTGGCACAAATCCTGCAATTATGAGTGGAGTGTGGGTAAATCGGTTACGTAGATTTCAGTACTTGGCCGATACTTAATTTAGAGACTCCGAAAAGATTAAAAACTAAATCGTCCTTGGTATTATTTGAGTTCAGGAAAGGTAGCGAGCTGGCACTATCGTTAGCAAGCCGGACGGAATGATTAGCGGTATTTCATCTGTCTGCACGTTCTGAGTTCAAATGCCGCCGGAGTCGACTTTGCCTTTCATCCTTTCTGGGTCAATAAAATAATTACCAGTTGAACACTTGGGTTAATGTAACCGACTTAGCTCCCTTTTCCGGTATTGCTGACCTTGTGCCAAAATTTGAAATCAATATCTACTGTCGGTGAGCTGGTAGAATTGTTAGATCACCGGGAAAAATGCCTAACGGGTGTTTTTGTTCGTCTTTACATTCTAGGTTCAATTTCCGCAGTGTCGAGTTTTACCTTTAATCCTTTCGGGGTCGATAAAATAAGTTCCAGTCGATGTAATCGACTTAGACCCTCTCTCGAAATTGCAGGGCTCGTACCAAAATGTGAAGTCAATATTTATTACACTGTCAATTACTCCCTCAATTCCCGGTTGACTTCCCCTACTTCACCTCTGTGTCTGAATCTTTCTCTCTCACTGTCTCCGTCGCGCGAGCGTGTATGTATTTATGTAAGATGAAAATAAATGTTTCCTTCTCGAACCATGCTAATCTCATAAGGGCCGGTTTCCGGTTTCCTGCGGGGTATATATCTTCCACCTGGACGGGACGCCGGTCCGTCACAGGAATACTCATTTTTGCTAGCTGAGTGGACTGGAGCAACATGAAATGAGGTGTTTTGCTCCAGAACACAACTCATCGCCCGGTCCAGGAATCGAAACCATAATCTTACAATCATGAGTCCAACAATCTCACCACTAAACCACGCGCCTCCACGTGTTTATGTAGCATCTGTTTACTCATTCCCAATCACCAAGTCTTGCAGTTTCAATCATACTGCGCCTCTTATATTAACGTTTACTCTATCTTTCTCTCTCTCCACCTTCTCTCTGTGTAATGTAAAGTGTGACAGGAGAATCAATCAATCAACTAACCAACCAATCAACTTATATATCAGCTATCATCATAATTGTAATATAAAGATAATTAAAACACTAGTACATTAAGCTGGTGTTGTATCTTTCTCACCGCATACGCACTTACAATTTTTATAAGATATTTTATATATATATTCACTTCAATCCATTTTTAAAAACCTTCGATGTCGTAGGGCATTATACCAATGGCAGCTTTATCTTACGTGGTGCATTGTGCTAACATAGACCAACTTTTCTTCGATTTTCATTTTGTTTTCTATGCCTGTTGTTCTTGTTTTGTTGATGCTATTAATTAACACTGTAGATCAACATAACTTTTGATCAACATAACTTTTAAAACCTGCTAATTACGTAAGTTCTGTCCAAGAATACATGATCTCAGTGAAGGTGCGGGCCTTAGAGTTTAGGGTATGGATTCATTATAGTAAGGTTGCAGTTTTGATTCTTGAAATCAGGCGATGCATTGTGTTCTCTTGCAAAACACTTCATTTCACATTTCTCGAGTCTACTCAGCTGGTAAAATTGAGTATACTTGCGACGGGCCGGCGTCAAGTCAGTGGGAAAAACATACGCCACAAAAACTGAGAAAGAGGTCTTATGAATCTATGAGTCTCTGTGATTCGAGAAAATTCTTTATCCTT
>NC_043001.1:78871058-78873558 GCF_006345805.1 Octopus sinensis | reverse complement strand
TCTCTGACAACTATATCTGGTCTGTTGGCCTTAATTTCTCTATCTGTGTGTATTATTATCATTATTATTATTATATTATTATTATTATTATTATTATTATTATTATTATTATTATTATTATTATTATTATTCTATATCACAGGTTTTGTTGGAGCTCCTGGAGTTTTACATACACAGCGAGCTTGCTACCTGCAGACTACGGTACCATACAATTCATACTATTCAGCTATCTAATACTTTCCTGATTATTATGGCCGTGTCAAGAAGGCAATCTTTCGTAACAGTTCTACTGGGCACTCTATTCCAATTTCCTTATATTTCCCTTGATGCCTTCCGATATTGATCCAAAGACCCAACAATATTTGGCACTATCTTCACCTTCTTCAATTTCTATAGCCAGACTATTTCATACTTCAGAGGGTTGTATTTATCTATCTTTTCACTTTCCTTCTTGACTATTCGTGAGTCAAAGGGGCATGCAACATCAGCTGTATAGCATATGTGGTGCACCTAGCCCACTACATCTAAGTTCGGTCTGTTATGCTCTAACACCTGATCTGTTTGGATTGGGAAATCAGAGAGGATTTTGTTAGTGTCCTACTCCGAAAATCTCTGCGCTTTGTGCTCCTACCACGTCTATCCTCTCTCTAGGCCCCACTTTTCATATTATTATTTTATTTAAATCCGCGAGAGATCACGAAAGAAAGTGTAGATAAACAGAAACTTTACAAAAGTGCAAATTGATCGTATACTCACACGTACCATTACGCGCGCGCGTGTGTGTATGTGTGTGAATGTGTGTGTGTAAACATATAGATATACATACATATATATATTTATTTGTATGTGTGTGAGTGAATGCCTGTGTGTTTTATTGCATGAATACGCATATACGTACATAATACATACACAGACACACACATTGTATATACACATATATACATATTTATAAATGGATAGATAGATACACATATATATATATATATGTAAATACATATATATATATATATATATACATATATACATATATACATATATATGTATATACACATATATATACATACATATATAAATGTATATATGTGTATATATATGTATATATATATACATACATATGAACGTACGTACGTACATACGTTTGTATGTATGTATGTATGTATGTATGTATGTATGTATGTATGTATGTATGTATGTATGTATGAAATGTAAACATCTATCGAACTTTATAAACTGCACTCTCAAAAAACCGCGAAAGAAGAAACAGAAAAAAATAATGACTTCCCTATCAGATAAATGTTAGATAGAACGCCATTAGTAAATTCCCAGTGGGCCAATATAATACACGACTGTTGCTATTAACAAACACCCAAGGAAAGAAATACTGAAAGGTTACTAAGCCCTTTGGAATTTATCTACAGAACCTTTTAAAATCTGCTTTCAAAGAGTATTCGATGTTGTTGTTTTATTGAGTATTTCTTCGTTTGTTTACGTTCTATTTCTGTTGTATTTTTTGTCGGGTGGGCATGTGTTTTTTTATATATTCTATTACAGTACTTTTTGTTATTATTGTTGTTATTATTTTCTTGCATTCGAGGCACACAACACCAGTCTCATAATCGCATCTAAAGAAATCATTATAACAATTATTGTTGTTACTATCATGATTATTATTATTATTATTATTATTATTATTATTATTATTATTATTATTATTATCATTATATTATTATTATTATTATTATTATTATTATTATTATTATTATTATTATTATTATTATTATTATTATCATCATCATTATTATTATTATTACCAACATTAAAGCGACCAACTGGCAGAATCGTTAGCATGCGGGGCAAAATGCTTAGTAGCATTCCGTCTGGCTTTATGTTCTAAGTTCAAATTCCGCCGAGGTCGACTTTGCCTTTCATACTTTCAGGGTCGATAAACTAAAAAAACAGTGATACACTGGAGTAGATGTAATCGAATAGCAACCCACCCCACAAAATTTCAGGCTTTGTGCCTTTTGTAGACATCATCATCATCGTCGTCATCATCATCATCTTCGTCATCAAATTATCTTAAAACATCATCTTTCACCTCTTCGTAATCATTATCATCAGCATCAGCAGCAGCAGCAGCTGTGGCATCTTCAATCATACATCTACAATGTAACCTCTATACTCACACTAAACTTGCGTTAATTCTGAAATCCAACCGAACACATTTGATATTCACTTTGATATTTCGTATTTCTACGCACCCTACTTCGCCCAGCTTTGTTTGCAATGAAGAGAAAATACCAAACAATTTCATGGCATACAAGATTTGAACTGGAACACGTCTGTACTTGATGCAGAGCCTTCGGATAGATTCCAGTACCATGTGATTCCGAATCAAATTTCTGAAACATCTAGCCTTGTTTGTTCAAACCTGTATACATACCCAAATGGAAGCAGACTTGGATCAGCACCTGTCAAACGTTCACTCCGTCACCAGGAG
>NC_043001.1:78853558-78866058 GCF_006345805.1 Octopus sinensis | reverse complement strand
GTCAGGTAGTTTCTCAGTGTAGGTTGTGTAAATCAAAGCAATAAAATGTTTTTCATGTAGTTAGTGATTACAGTATGCTTGCACAGAAAGAATAAAAGACATGACAACCTAGGGAGAATAATCCCCACAGAAGTTATGCAGAAAGGTAGGATTTCTGATAAGTTATATGAACAAGAATCTAGTAAAGTGCTAGAAAGTAAGAATTTAAAATGTGGGATTTTCACATTCAGACTACTAGTGTAATAGAAGTTAGAAGACCTAATTTAGTAATTGTAGACGAAGAGAATAGAAAGTGTCAAGCAATGGACTTTACAGTCGAAAATACTGAGAAAGTCAATATGGGAGGTACCGTAAAAATAGCAGACTATGAGGATCAAGCTATTAAGTTAAAGACGCTATGGAAATTGCGGTAAAATGTTTCTCCGTGGGTATAGGTGCAATAGGAAATATCCCTAAAGCTTTGAACAGATAGATAAAGCAAACGGACATAAAACATAAGGTCCAGATAATAATAGTATTAAAGACACCTAGAATAGTTTGGAAACTTTTTGGCATCTAAGGTTACTTGCTGTAGCCCGATTTTAGGAATTTCTTTCTGCAACAGTGTAACATGCTGTGCGTATACGAAATGATAATAATAATAATAATGATAATAATTTCAAATTGTGGCGAAAGGTCACCAGTTTTTGTGGAGGAGGGGGATTGTCAATGCCACTGAATCCAGTAGTACTTATTTTTACCGAGCTCGATAGGATAAAAGGCTAAGTCGACCTCATTGTGAGCTGAAAACAGAAGGTGAAGATCTAGAAGAAATACCACATACAAGGTATTTTGTTCTGACAAATGCTCCTGCCATTTCTTTCATATTTATATGCTTAGAAAGTCAATAGAAATACATTCTGAGATAAACACTGAGCAGCCATTGCTTAGCCAATTATCCAATATTTCACCAGAGAATTTCAGCCAAAGATTAATTCCGAAGACAGACGGCAATAAGCGAAACACTCCTAACTGTATCTTACGAAAAACAACTGGGTTGTATTATCTACAGATACTAACCAAATATTGAAGAAACAAAAAAAAAAAAAAAGAATGTGTCAGTATGTATGTGTGCAGGCTTATATTTTTGTTATATTTAAATTCCGATATAGTCATGGACCACGCCGCGTATTTAAGAAGCTTGCTTTCCAATTATGTGGCATTGTGTTCAGTTCGACTGCGCAGCACTTTTGGTAAATGTCATCTACTATAGATCGGAGCAAACAAGACCTTGAAAGTGGATTTGGTAGAAGGAAACTGAGAGAAGTCTGTCGTATATATGTGTGTATATGTATCTATTGTATTTATATGTGTCTCTGCGCTTGTGCTTGTGCCCCACCACTAAGTCATAAACACAGACCCTCTGAACGAAAGCTATCTCCGAAAATTACGTTAAAAAAATACCCATTTTTCTATATGTTATGAAGAAACAAATTCGACAATTGTGAATTATCTGAAGATCTTTTCACCTTTCTCAAAATTTTTTTCATAAAAAATTCCCATTGTAATAGGATTCTACACCGTCAGAAAGTTATTTGTAGAAAATTGCATTAAAAAGTATCCATTTTTCTGGAAGTTGTGAGGAAACAAATTTTATAATTTTTTTATTGGAAAAACTACAGAATCCATTTAAAATCTCGTAATCATATTTGCTATTAGTATCAGACACAAAGATGTTACGTGATCTCATCTATTTACTTCTATCTTTCTTTCTTTCCTCCTTTCGTTCTTTCGCTATTTCTTTTTTCCTCTCGTTTCTTTCCTTCTTACTTTTTCCTTTCGTTCTCTCTTTTCTTCTTTATCTCGCTGTCTTTGTTTCCCCAGCTCTCACTTTCTCTCCCACTTTCTCTCTCTCTCTCTCTCTCTCTCACTCACTCATTCACCCCCTCACTTACTCACTTCTGCTTCTACATCCATCTGCCTCTCTACCACTGCTGTCCTCATATCACCGACGAAATTTTATCTGAATAAAGGAACACAAATGTAAAAAAAAAAAAAAAAAAATCAGAACAGAAACCGTCTTGATTGCATTCTGGACGTTCAACCATGAATCATTTGCTTACCAGGCCGCACAGAAAGTATAAATTTTTAAATTGTATTCGTATATCATTGATTATTGCAGTCTGCAGTGTGTTTTTGTTTTATTTATGTATTACACATGTAATAATTGAATTATATATTACGCCATCAATTGTTTCGTTACGCACGTGATCAGCTGGTCTATCAAAAGATTGTCTTGCATAAAACCGTTCTTTGGTCCACTAACATAGCTGGTCCCTGTTTATTTATTTATTTTTTTCTGTGTCATAGGCATTTCAGACCACCCGATAAACATTGCTCCATACCACCTGATGCCTGTAGTTGAGATTACTATGTTGTAAAGATTCGGACGAAGATTCCGGTAGTGGGTTGTGGTGACCCCTCAAAGCACATTCACGTTTGTATACATCATTATGTCGTAAGCCATCTTGTTTGACAACCAAGGAATTCGCGTCAACCTAGAAAATATTCCTTCCATTATATTAACACGCAAACACCACATCCGATTCCTCTCTGTCACATAAATTTTGATCACCTACATATTATAGTTTTTTTCTTTACCGCTTATTTCAGTCATTGAATTGTGGCCATTCTTGAGCATCGTCTCGAATAGTTTAGTCTAAAAGTCGACTCCAGTACTAATGACACTTATTTTATCGGTCACTTTTGCCGAACCATTATGTTATGGGAGCGCAAAGAAACCAACCCCGGTTTTCTAGAGATGTTGGGAACAAACATACCCCTCACTCGCACACGCACGCACTCGCACACAAACACAAACACAAACAAAGATATAACGGTTCCTACATTCATTCTTTCTAAAGCATTCAGTCTCAAATCATTGGTCGACTCCGAATTATTGTCGCAAAAATTTGCCAAAGGTGACGCGCTTTGGGACTGAACTGGTGACTACGTAGAGTAGAGGCAATGACTGAAATGAGCAAAAGGTTACTCTACATGAATATATCATGCATATATCATTAAGTATTCCTCTTCCGAAGTCATCATGTTCGATCATTTACACGCTCACGATTCTGCTTGGTCGCCGAAGAGTTCAAAAAGCCTAAGTTCACTTCGGTGGGTATTTATCCCAACACATAACATTTTGAAATGAAATCTTGTTCTGTTCAGCTTTGCATTTCAAGCCTCCGGGACCGATAAAACAAATTGCCAATCAAATTATTAGATTTATGGTGTCGTGTAATGCCCACCACCTTCAAAATTACTGTCCTTGTATCTAATTTAAACAATATTACTGGGAAGTACTCTCTCCCTGGGAACTCGTGAAAATTACTGCGCTCAAAAATTACTGGAGAGAATGGACCTACTCTAAGGGAAGAACTTATAGCTTTGGTACAAAGGGTAATCCTGGATCTGTGGTGTTCCTTGATTGTCTCTAGTTGGCGGTTATTCCTTTCTGATGAAAACTGCATCATTAATGTGTTAACTTATTTACAACACTATATATGTTTCTTTATCGCATTTCACCGTCTCAACCATTTCTTCCAATCTCATAGTTTATGAAAACCCTTATAGAAATTCTTTGTGATGTACCCATATCCTATGCCCGTTGAAAAATAACAGAAATCATTATCATCATGTCATCATCATCGTCTTCATCCTCCTCCTCCTCATCCTTATCGTCCATCTCTTTATCATCATCATCATCACATCATCATCATCATCATCATCATCATCATTATTATTTCAAATGGGTCCACCCTACTACCTGTTTCACTGCAGCCACTAGACAAATAAAAACTACCTGCCCTTCACGGCCAAAAGACGGCAGCAGTGCAATCCTCACAATGGATTCAGCTGATAACTGGATCCGTCCTATGTCCAACACCTGCTGTCGAGGGAGAAATGTAAGGAAACAGAAGAGTGAGAATTACCATCCACTGCGGGACGAGATAGTAGGGAGCAATCATCCGATTTCAACTCGAAAAATTGATCCAACCAAGCTCTCATTTCTGCATAAGTACTGAACGAACTCCATGCATAGCATTTGAAAGAGATCGAAAGTGGAGGAAATTCATTTGGTGCCAAATCAGGAGAGTACAGTGGTTATGACAACACTTCCCAATCATGCGTATGAATGGTTTCCTTGGTCATATTGACGATATGAGGGCGGGCGTTGCCGTGCAGCAGAACTCTATGCTGACGAATAGGTCTTTTCTCTTGAATAGCCGTGTTGAATATGTATATATATATCTTCCTGTTTCTGTTATACCTGTATTTCAGAGAGCCAGCTTTGTTACACTCTGTATCGCTCTGAATCTCCTCGAAAACTACGTTAAGTGTAAACGTATCTGTGGATTGCTCAGCCACTGCACGTTAAATTCACAAGCCGGCTGTTCCGGTGATCGGATCCGTAACTGACGGAGTGCCACTCAAAGCCACTGACAAGGCTTTCGACGGCCCGAGGGTATTGCAGAAGACACTTGGCCAACGTACCACGCAGTGAGACTGAACCCGGAGCCATATGGTTGGTAAGCAAACTACTTACCACACAGCTACTATATATATATATATATATATATATATATATATATATATATATATATATATATATATAGATATATATATATATATATATATATATATATATATAATATATATATATATATGTATATAGTGGTAGATATAGATATATATGCACACACATAAAATTAAATATATATATATATATATATACACGCGCGCGAATATATATATTTGCACATGTACACATCTTAGGTGTACCTATGTATTTGCAAATTCATTTGTACGTATACATATGTACGTTTCAGCACATATGCAGATGCACACAAACACACACACACCACACACACACACACACACACACACACATATATATATATATATATATATATATATATATATATACATATAAACTATGTGCATCTGTATATTTGCCATGTATGCGTCAATATATATGCGTCTTTATGTGAGTGTGCATTCACTTGTGTGTATTAAGTGTCTGTGTGTGCATGTCATTATTTATGTGCGCGTTCCAACCTCATGTATGTGTGTATGTGTGTGTGTCTATCTATTTATGCATGTTTGAAGCCTGCCTGGCTTTATCTCTATTGTTGATGAAGTACATGTAGTCTTTGATACAAGTCCATCATCAAACGCCTCTATTGCCTTCATTTAGTAACGGACAGAAATCGGCTCGACGGTTCGACCTCCTCTCTTTTATGTGGATTTCAATTTCAAGCAACACCGTAGTGGTGGTGACCGTGGTGGTGTTGGTGATTGCGGTGGTGATGGTTGAGGTGGCGGTTGTAGTGATGTTGGTGATTACGGTGGTGGCGGTTCTGGTGGTGGGCGTGATGGCTTCCGTGATTGCGTTGATGCTGTTTGTTGTGTTGTGCTTGGTGGTGTTGGCGATTGCGGTAGTGGTGGTTGTGGTGGTAGTGTTAATGATGGTCGTGCTGTAGAGATGGTTGTGCTGATGGTGGTGATAGTGGTGGTGGGTCATGTTTGATGTTGTTGTTGTTGTGGTTGTGTTGAAGTGGGGGTTATGTTTGTTGTGATGATAGTGATTGTGGTTATGGTAGTGGTGATTATGGCGATGTTTACGCTGGTAGTGTTGGTGGTGATGGTAGGGGGTAGCTGTGGTGTTATTGATGATGGTTACGCTGGTGGTAGTGGTGTTGGTGGTGGGGAAAGTGTGGGGAAGTTAGTAGATGTGGCAATGGTGCGTGAGTGGTGGTGATGTTGATGTTTTGGGTGCTACTGGTGCTAGTTGTGGGGATGGATGTGGTTCTGGAGGCGGTAGATGTGGTGGTGGTGATGGTCGTGGAGATCATGCTGGTGGTTCGTGTAATGATGTTGGTGGTGGCGTTGGTCATGGTTAAGACTTTGCTACGTTCAGACACTGGTTGCAGTGGTCATGTTTACGTTGATGGTTGCGGTGATGGCGTTGGTCTTGGTAACGATGAAGGTGGTTGTGGCATTGATAACGGTGGTTGTCTTGATGGTGATGTTAATGGTCATAGTGGTGGTGTTGATGACGCTGTAGTAGCGGTAATAGTGGGGTTGGTGATGGTATGATGGTGATAATTGTCGTTGCAGTTGGCGTTTCGGTGACAGTAGCGATGATTATGGCAGTGGAATATACGGTGATGATGGCTCTGTTTCTGAAGGAGATGATGATGAGGGAAGGGGGTTCTACTGGTGATTCTATTAGAGGTGTTTATGCTGATGGTTATGGTGATGGTGATAGTGAGAATAGTAGTGATAATAGCAATGATGGTGGTGATGGTGGTGGCGATAGTGCAGATGAGGATTATGATAATGTTGGTATATTCGTGGCAGTGGTGACGATGTGCTGTTGGTTGCAGTTGTATTAATAGCACTGGTGGTAATACTATCCATAAGGGGAATAGCGATAGCAGTGGTGGTGGCGGTGGTAATGCTTGTGATGGAGGGTGTTATCATAGCTGATGTTGTGGTTGTTTTTCATGGTAGTGTTAGTTAATGTCGGTGGCGATGGTCATGGTGATGATGTCTGTGCTTCTATTACAGATGGTGTTTGTAGTGCTGATGATTTCAATGATGGTTATGATGATAGTGATGGTTGTGGCAATAATGACGGTGGTAATACTGATAGCGGTGATGCTGGTGATGGTGCAGGGGGTATTGACATTGACTGTGGTGGCTCTGCTGGTGATGGTAGTGGTATTATTACATTTGTATTGCCGGTTTACGGCGGTGGTGCCGATGGTGCTGGTGGGTTATTGGTGGTTGCAGTGGTGGTGGTAGCATTGGTTGTGGTATTGGTGATAGTGGGTAATGGTGGTGGTGGTGGAGATGGTGGTGGTAGCAGTGGCGATGGTGGTTGAGGCGGTAGAGATTGTTACAGTGGCGATGGTTGTGTCATGTTGATGGTAGCATTGGTTGTAGTGGTGACGGTTGAGACGGTGGTGTTTATGGTGGTAGTGGCGGCATTGGAAGTGGTTGCGGTGGTGGTGATGGTGGTTGGAGTGGTAGAGATGATGGTGGTTGAGGCGGTGGAGGTGGTTATAGAGGCAACGGTGGCGTGTTTTGGTGGATGTGACAGCGGTAGTGGTGGTGATGGTGCTGTCATCGGAGACGTGGTTCTCAGAAGATGGCGCTGCTGGTGTTTGTAATAGTGATTGTGATGATGACCCTGCTAGATCTCTTCGACCTGGACGTCACAGTCGTCAAGGTGATGATATTTGTTATAGAGATATTCGTAATAGTGTCAGTGGTAGCGATGGTAGTAGTGTTGGTATTGGTGGAGTGGTGGTGGTATTGCTGGCGGTGGTGATACTTTAGACGCTGTTGCTGTGGTTACATTTGCTGTTGCTTTTAATCGCGGTAGTGAAGGTGGTATTGGTGGTAGTCGTCGACATCGTTTTGATGGTGGTTGTGGTGGCAGTGATGGGGCTGGTGCTGTAAGCGGTGGTAGAGTTCGTGGTAGTGGCACTGATGCTGATGCTGATGCTGGTGGTTGTGGTAGTATTGCCGGCGGCGGTGGTGGTGATGGTAGTCGTGTCACTGATGGCATTGTTTTTGTTAGTGGTGCTGTTGCTTCTGTTACTGCTGCTACTGTTGTTGTTGCTGCTGCTGCTGTTGTTGTTGCTGCTGATGATGATGATGTTATTGCTGCTGATACTGCTGATGGTGATGTTGTTGTTCGTGGTGGTGGTGGTGGTGGTGGTGGACCTGGTAGCGCTTGTTGCTGCCCTAGTAGTTATAGTAGCCGTGATTGCGATGATGATGTGTGTGTAATGATACTGTGCCTTTGCTGCATCACTACATAAGCTCCAGATCAGATTTCATCTAAGAAACAAATGAGGGAATAGATTCCATTCATGGCGAAAAGCTGTTGCAAGGAAGATCATCATTTCCAGGCCAATCCAGGTGGGAAAAGAAGTTTAAATTTAAAAAATTTTTTAAGCGAAATGCAAAGGATAGAATGCATAGAATGGAATATCATATATTTTTAATCATATATCTTTTACAGATTTCAGCTATTATATTGTGGCCACGGTGGGGCATCGCTTTGAAGGGTTTTTAGTCTATCAGATTGAGTTCAGTAGCTATATATATAAGACTGGTGCATCATCTATTTGTCGCTTTTACCGTAACGCTATCTTACGTGGATGTAAACAAACCAATACTGGTTTCCAAAGTGGTGTTGGAGGACGAAACAAACATTAATGATTCATATGATACACGGATATGTACATACATAAAGACACACGGAAACACACGCAAACATGATAGATCGGTAGCCACTACACACATTTTTTGTCTCCTTGTTTCTCTCCTTGTTTTTTTCTATATCACTTTCTGTAGAAGAGCGTAGGCTCGAAACGTAAAAGACTTTTTCAATTCCTCAGCGTTATACTAATACATATGTTTGTTGTATACACCACCTGTCTTCGTCTTTTGATGTTTTTTCGTGAACTCTCCCTATATATATATAGACTTGTGTGTGTGTGTGTGTGTGTGTGTGTGTGCACGTGAGTGTGAGCACGTGTGTGTGTGTTCACTTTTCACGCGAAAACGGCTGCGCAAATTGCTTCCATACTTGGGATGCATGAATGATTTGACCTCGGATAAATTATAGGGTCTTTAGTTTATTTTTTAATTTGAAATAAATAATATTGCTTAATATTTATGATTTTAAAAAGGCTTCACAATATCAGCTTCCGGTATTGCTGTATAATGTTTTCATTTCAAATTTTAGTTCGCTATCTGTAAACAAGCCAGATAAATTACTTAAAGAAATAGTTACAAATTTCACAAATTTAAATATTCGGTACGAGATACTTTTAAACGTGCTTTTATGTATACGATTTTTTCATTTCATGCTTATTTCATTCATTGTTTGCAATGTTTTCTCTCTCTCTCTTTCTCCCCCTCTTTCTTTCTCTCTTTCTCTCTCTCTCTCTCTCTCACACACATTCCAGGTTTGATTTCGTTATTACAGAAATATGAACATTATTATTTTGCAATTTAACAGGAGGCGTCCAAAACATATAGGCATTCTTTCACTTGAACCCACACACTTCTTTAATTTCCGCAAAAAGTTTTTACTTATTTACTTTTTACGCGCTCTGTTCAGCTCTATGTATTTTTAGTCAGTCACACACGCACACGTGTGTGTTTGTACGTTTGTATACATTTATGTACGTGTGTCATTATGTATGTGTGTATGCGTGAGAGAGAGAGAGAGAGTGAGTGAAGGCTTGTGTTATCATGTATGCGAACATCTTCTTTTTGTATGTACGTATGCTTGTGTATGAGAGAGAGAGACAGAGAGAGTGATGTCTAAGTGGCACTCACTTTCTCTATCTCTCTCTCACACACACACTCACACACACGTCCATCTTATCTGATGTTTGATACTGTATGTATGTGTGTGTGTGCATGCGCGTGCATGGGGATTTCCACAATCACCAGAAGAAAGCAGACGAATTTTCTTTCTTGATGATCCGTGTGGCACAAGTAAAACATTTGTAATACTATTGCTTTCCTCCACGCTAAGGTAACAGAAAACGAATGACAGTCGTTGTAGCATTGTCTGGCTTTGCTGCCACCATACTCCCAGGAGGGTGAACAACTCATGCTGCTGTTAAATTACCTGGTCACAAATGACGGTCCAATTTGTAACATAAGCAAAGATTCTGGTTTAGCCGAAGTGTTGGGATGAATACACCATGTCACAAAGAGGTGCAATGGAAGCTCTTGATAAGACCTTACAGGACATTTGGAGCAACAATAACTCTATGGGAGGAGATACATTAGTTTTATCAGGAAACTTCAGTCAGACATTACCAGACATTTCGAGATGAACAAGATCTCATGAAATAAAACCATGCACTAAGTTTTCACACCTATGGAATAAAGTACAGAAATTCTCCTTCAGTACTAACGACGCGTGAGCTTTATTACATGAGGCCAAATGTGCAGAACAGCTTTCAACCTGGCTCTTCCAATTAGGAAATGGGTAAGTATCACTTGATGGGAATGGTGATATCAGTTTGGTTCATATTCCTATCATGATGAATTCTGCAGCTAAAATGAAGGACTGGGTATTTCGAGACTCAAGTAATAATTATAAGTCATATAAATGGTTGTGTGAAAGGTCAATTCTTGCTCCAAAAAGGAGACTGGATTAACCATGACTTAACAAATAAGATTCCGGCAGTTATTAAGGAATCCAAATCAGTTGATTCTGTCCTTGATGAAAATCGAGCTCGCCATTACCCAACAGAGATCCTTAATTATCTTTAACCACCTGGAACTCCTCTACATAAATTTTTTCTGAAGTTAGGAGTCATAATAATGCTTCTAAGAAATTTAAATACTCTTAAATTATGCAATGAGACAAGGTTGATTGTGAAGGCATTATCACCTAATGTGACAGAAACTACCATCACCACTGAATGTGCCTCTGCGGAAGAAGCTTTAATTTCCAAGAATTCCAATAACACCAACAGACATGCCATTTGAGTTCAAATAAACACAATTCCCTGTGCGACTTTGCATTGCAATGTCTGTTAATAACTCACAAGGTCAGACTTTGAAATCTACTTACTGGCCTGCGTTTAATTAAGCCTTGCTTCTCTCATGGTCGACTTTATGTTGATTGCTCCAGGATTGGTAGTTTGCAAGACTTATTTATGCTTCAAAGAAAACAAAGAATGTTATTTACCCAGCTCTTACGTAATTTCCTACAGTATATGTGATAGAATTTATCTCCTTTCATAAAAGAGGCAAATTTTGATTTTCGTTTGCTATTATTGTTGTTGTTGTTGTTGTTATTATTATCATTATTATTATTATTATCATTATTATTATTACAATTACTATTATTATTATTATTATTGTTATTATTATTATTATTAATATTATTATTATTATTATTATTATTATTATTATTATTATTATTATTATTATTATTATTATTTTTATATATATTATATATATCATAATATATATATAAGAGTAAAGCCAGTCGCCGCTTCAAAGTGGCTGTTGAATGTTACGACTAGTTTAACCCTAGGCAAATTCACTCTGCACCTTTTATATACAATATATTGTTAGCAGGGGGAGCGAATCTCTAGCACCCTCTAGTAGATAGCAAAACTGACTCTGTTTCAAGCTATTTGGCCAATCCTCGGTCGCGAGCACCTACATCGCAGAGCGACAGCCAGAGTCTGCTACCACCAACAATATATTATTTTATACTCTAGGCACAAGGCCCGAAATTTTGGATGGAGGGGGCGACGTCATTTAGATTGACCCCAGTAGGCTACTGGTACTTAATTTATCGACCCCGAAAGGATGAAAGACGAAGACCACCACGCCGGAACATAGAACGTAAAGACAGACGAAATACCGCCAATAATTTCGCCCGGCGTGCTAACGTTTCTGCCAGCTCACCGCCTTACCGTCAACAATATATTGTAAACAAAGTGACCATCAGTCAATGAGCTGCATCTTCGCGACTGAGGATGAACCAAATAGCTCGAAACCGAGTCAGTCTCGTGATCCTGTTATCTGCTAAGGGGTTGTAGGTGTTCGCTCCCCCTGCTGCAAGGAGCGAGGCCTGGACTATAGGGAGTGTAAGAGACGATTTTGATATACAACTATCTCAAGTAGTCGGATACCAGGACAAATTGTGGACTGTTGCATGGTTCAGTTGCATGAACTGGTGCAAGCGATCCGGTCTTTTGCATCAAAACCCCTGAGTTTCCTCAAAACTTCGACAAAATACTCTTTGAAGAGTGCGTGGCTAGAGGAATTCCTGTGGATATAGATTATGCCCTTGCTACCAAAACATGGAGTCATTATGCACTTCCTGGTGGAGTTGCTCTGGCCTTCTGTGCCAGCAAAAAAAAAAAGACTGATACTCGGCTCATACAAATTAATTCATGAGCAGTCTGGGTGCTTTTCATAGGTCTTTGTAACGTTTTTGTCAAGTGAAACACAGCTATAATTATTGCACTGCTAGCTTTCAAACGCCCCAAATACATTCTGCGAACAAGTCAGCTGTGACAGATGTTTTGTAGGGTATGTTCAAGGAGCAGTTCCATACGTTTCCTTTGATCTATAATATCAAATAAGGTCAGCTCATTAAGTGTGCAGTAGCCATATACTTAAGTTTCATTAATCTGGATTCCAAATAACTGCCTCTCCTAAAGTATCTCAGAACTTCTAGAATGCATTTCTATATACATTAATACGAGGGGGTGCTGAAAAGTTCCTGGTTTTAAGGGTAGCGGGAAAATCCTGACTGGCGAGCCAAACTTCCGAGTTATTTTTAGCTGTATTAGGAACATAAACGGACCTCTCCAATAAGTGTGTGAATCTGAGAGGCAAATATGTTGACTAAAATCATAATTAACTGATCCTCCTGTATTTTCTTTTAC
>NC_043001.1:78828558-78851058 GCF_006345805.1 Octopus sinensis | reverse complement strand
CTACTTTAGTATGGAGAAGAATATGTTCAGAGCTTCAGTGTTTTATCCTAAATTGGCAGTGAAGGCTGTTATCATAGTGGATTTCGATGAGCTGTTCTTAGAGATTGAAAGGAAAATTGCCATTGCATCTTGGCATATCTTTTACGTTGACTTCAAATGGATTTTACACAGGCAACCGCATGTAAGCAAATACTTTTACACCTACACACAACGTATACACACACACACACACACACATGAACATATATATATATATAGAAGCAGATGTAGGTGTTGCCATTCTATGACATATAATGATAATATTTATCACATGTTGTTATGGCTGTCAGTTGACAGAAGGATAAGCGAGTGACCTGAATGTCCAAAGATAATTCATCTATTCTCATTCCTTTTTGAGTTCAAATGATGTTGGAGACTGAATTTCTCTTTCATGCCACTTTTATTGGCAAAGAAATTTTCCTAGTGCCAAACAAGGACGAAGTGAATCGACTTTATTTCCTTGAGTGTGTGTGTCATTGTTCCCGAACAGTCATCAAAGAATTCGACAACTTCCTAATGGAAAAGTTGATCTAACACCAACCCTGACCCTAATCCCAACCCCCAACCCTAACCTTAACCCTAACCCAACCTGACAATTTTTCCCGGCTCCTATGACCTACGAAAAATCACGAACATTATAACTTGTTATTTGCGTCTTAACCTTAATATTCAAGTAATTTGTACTGAGTTAAAGTGCAGTAGTGTAAATGATAAATTCAAATTGAGTTTTAATACACGATTCTACGTCGATTCATGGCAGAATCAGTACTACTATGTGTTACAAATATAGCACCAACAATTGAAAAGTATATATAAACACCCTAAGTTCAACATATTCTTTAGCAGCGCCAGCTTTTCTCACTTTAACAATTTCACAACAAATAGTTCTTGTACCTAGTTGAAGAAAATAAACATTGACGGAATAAGGGCCACGATATTTCTCTTAGAAAAATATAAAAAAAAACAATTTGGCAATAAATCCAGGCATCGATGAGGATACATAAAACATCTTTTACGGAAATCATTTTTCACTTAATGAATTCTGGATTTTTTATTGAAACATGTTCATCCTGGGATAATGCAAATTACTTTCAAACAGAAAACAGAAATATTTCGATACAAGACTTACTTTTTTGGAGACCATTCAAGATTTTTCCTGCGACTAATTATCGTTAGATTCATTTGTAATTAGATAAGCATGTCCTTCTTTCTATTTTCCTTAGTGCCCACGCATTTTACGTAATGAAAAAGTATTTTGGAATATTGTGTCTTCATCAAAGCCGTCTGGGCTGCACATGTATGATGTGCTGTTTAAATGAGTTTCATCCATTATCTCACTATATGTATACGCATGATTATACATATATACTTGCCTACAGACATGCATAAATACATAAACACCTGTAAAAATATATGTATATATTTCCTGCTTCTTTTCTTTTCTTTTTTTTCTGATTTAAAGAGGGAGTAAGGTAATTAGTATTAAATTTAAGAAATCAAGGAGGCAACTTCTTTTAGATATTTTTCAATTCATTTAAGTACTAACTAATCATTTTTCGCCATCTAAAGAGGCATTTTTTGTACTTGTATCGCCTTCAGTATAGCTCAGTAAGTATTTATTGTAGTTCGAAACAATAGCAGACTTTTGCTGCATTTTTCGAATTATGTCACCATATTGCTAGCGATAAATAATACGGATAAGGATACACTTTCATGTAAAATTGGTGTCATAAGCATGATTTATACAAGGACTGGGAAGACTAAAATAGTCTTCCTTCAAATGCTCGTTTTGCAATAACAAATCACTGGAATATTAAAACGAATCTGCTTTACAGATCTTTCGCCTTTCGTTGGGAAACGAGATAAGACAATTTTCTTTTATATGGCTACTCCGTTGAAGGAGATTGTATAACGTACGAGGCGCAAAAATCTAGGACAGGTTCAGCTTTATGACAAAAGCTTGAAGTATGATTAAGTGTAATTCTAATCTTGAATGAATACTATAAACTCGAACTATTAACGTTGAAAGTGATAAACTACTGTCCGTCATATTTACTGGAACTCAACCAAGAATGGCAAATGTGAGGAGGATCTGAAGTATATTCTTTAACTTTACCTAGGGTTGGTATTATGAATAATATATAGCACCATAAATGTGAGTATGCTGGATTTTAAGAACATATTTTTTACATGAAAAGGTTGTACATCTCCTTGGAAATCATATTTTGGTGGAATTCTGGAATTGTGTGTAGCACTGCTGTTGTTTGGATCCAAATCTGCGCTAATCGAAAAGATTGGTCTATGAACAAGTGGGACACATCTGTGGTCATTCTGGCTAAACTTTTTGATTTTGTGAATCTAGGACTATATCATACAGACTGTTAATGATTTATTATTTCCTCAAGACGGGAGAGTTACCTCACATAAAATTGTCTGGTATAAATGGCATTATGCGTTACAGTAGAAATTTATTTTATGGTTCATATCTTATACATGAATATTCTAGTATTGGCTCCATATTTTCCACATTGAATAAATGAGTTATCATAAGAAGTATAGTTGCGGATAGGAAGCCCGTCTTTAAAAAAATAATAAAGGATTCTTTTTTTGAAGGAGATAAGGCACGATCTCTTTTATTATCTCTTTATATTATTCTTTAGATACCGTTTTTGTATGACCGGTGGAATTCTGGAATTGTGTGTAGCACTGCTGTTGTTTGGATCCAAATCTGCGCTAATCGAAAAGATTGGTCTATGAACAAGTGGGACCCATCTGTGGTCATTCTGGCTAAACTTTTTGATTTTGTGAATCTAGGACTATATCATACAGACTGTTAATGATTTTTTATTATTTCCTCAAGACGGGAGAGTTATCTCACATAAAAGTGTCTGGTATAAATGGCATTATGCGTTACAGTAGAAATTTATTTTATGGTTCATATCTTATACATGAATATTCTAGTATTGGCTCCATATTTTCCACATTGAATAAATGAGTTATCATAAGAAGTATAGTTGCGGATAGGAAGCCCGTCTTTAAAAAAATAATAAAGGATTCTTTTTTTGAAGGAGATAAGGCACGATCTCTTTTATTATCTCTTTATATTATTCTTTAGATACCGTTTTTGTATGACCGGGTAACGCGTTAGTTTTATTAAATACAAAGGCTGTCTTCTCTATATTATTTCAATCTTTTGGCATTTAGATTACTTTGTCAAATGCAACGTTTATTTATTCACCTTTCTTTGTAAGTAATCATGCATTGCCCCTTAGCTACCGGATTTTGTTGGTGTGGTTGTTTACATTTACAATGACAATATAGCATAGGTTCGAGAAGACGGATCTGGCCGGTTTGAACGTAAAACAGGTAAGATATTTGGGCCTATTGAAATGCTAAAGGAATAAACAATTTTTTACTGATGGTGTATAAGTATTTGTCTATATTGTGGTTTGTGTTTCTTCTTCAAGATTTCCTTTTCTGAGCAATACATCATCTTTCTCAACCTCTGTTTTACTATCTGTCTGTCCGCCAAACCGTCTGTTTGTCTTTTTGAATGTATGTATGTGCATATCTGTGTATGTACGTCAGTCTGTCTCTCTCTTTCACTCATTCTATCTCTATCTCTTTCACACGCTCTTGCTCTCTTTATCTGTCTCTCTCTGTCTACCTGTCTCTCTCTATGTATATCCCTATTTCTCTCTCTCTCTCACTCTTTCTCTCCCCCTCTCTATCTATCTATCTATCTATCCATCTGTCTGTCTGTCTATCTATCTATATATCTATCTATCAATCTATAGGAGAAAGCAAAAACTTTCGAGCAGTAAGTAACCCTCTGTTCCTTTCACTTGTATTCTAATTCATTAGGACTATGATCAAGATTGGTTGTGTAAATGCGCGTGGCTTGGGGTCCCCTTGGAAACAAGGGTACCTCTTAAATGACATAAAGTCACATAAGTTAGAAATCATAGCCATAAGTGAGACCAGACTCCACAATCCGCGGGCCCTAAAGACCATGTTTGGCGGACAGTTCAACATTTATTTTTCCCCCTGTCTGCCGAGAATGGGCGGTAGTGGCACCGCGGTACTTTTTCACAAGAGTCTGGATCTCAAAGCAAGGACAATATTCGTAGACCCGGAGGGTAGACTGGTCGTCCTGGATGTCGACGGCAGCAATGGGTGCGCTTTTCGACTCGTATCAGTCTACGCACCGCCCTTAACAGGTCGGGCGGATTTCTTTCAACGTCTAGAAGTATTCTTGGGAACGTCTCGTCCTTTACTCTTAGTGGAGGATTGGAATGCTACCTTGGACACGCATGTAGACTACGTGGGTAGAGATAGGAATAGACGGGGATGCAAATGCATCAGAGACCTGCTCAAACGCTTTCAACTGTCTGACAGGTTCCGACTAGACCACCCGAATGCGCCAACGTGGACATGGAGCAACCGCATCGGGTCGTCGAGATCGTATCTAGATAGGATACTGTGTAGGACAGTAGACAGAGATAGCATAGGATGTCCACAATTCCACATAGTCAGCTACACGGATCACAAACTTGTGACATGTACGCTAGACTTAGGTAAGACACTTAGGCAGGGTCCCGGATACTGGAAACTAAACGCGTCTTTCCCATCGAGACAGGTTTTCAGAGACCGGATTAGCACACTAGTAAAGAGGGCTTTGACGGGAGCCATCATCAACAACAAATGGTGGTTTGCCCTCAAGAGAGCAGTAAAAGCAGAAGCGATTAGGTACAGCAAAGCACTAGCCATAGATATAAATAGAGTAGAGGGTGAACTAGTTAAGAAGCTAGAAGAGGCAATTAGAAGCGGCATCGCATCCGACGTTTTGGCGGCGAGGTTGGCCCTCGACCAACACTTCAACGCCAAACACGAAGGATGTGCTGTCAGAGCTAGGATGCGTGCTCTAAGGAACGAAGGTGTTGGAGCCGAGAGAGAGGCCCGGGTGGCAGAGGCGCAACAGGTCAACAAAGCCACCATTCGGTCCCTGGTAGATGAACAGGGGCGCGAATTGCTCGAACCAAGTAAAATGTGTGAGGCCTTTCAGCAGCATTTTGCCCGACTGTTCGGAACGAGTGGAGGGCAAGACGTAGGGTGGACTTCAGTGCCTACCTACATAGCCTACCACGACTCTCGACAAGAAAGGCAGGTGCTGCGAAGGTGCCATCACGGCGGCGGAAGTGCAGGAAGCGATGGCAGAATGCTCGAGGGACAAATCACCGGGTTTGGATGGTCTACCCTACGAGCTTTACAATTGTATGCCAGACTTGTTTGGAGATCTCTTGGCGGCGGTGTACTGCAACTGGCAGCAAAACGGGAGCATTCCTGGTTTTGTGAGCCGAGGAGCCGTAACACTGCTGAAGAAAGATCTAAACAAGGGAATGTAATAGATAACTTTAGGCCCATCACTCTGCTTAATGCAGACTTGAAAATTTTGGCCAAGGTGCTAGCCAAGAGGTTGACGCTTGTCATCGAGAAACTGGTCGACAGGGCGCAAACATGCGCCGTGCCAGGCCGGACCATCCATGACAACCTCCACCTGATGCGCTACATCATAGACAGGGTAGTTAACAAACCTGGCATGGGTGGGGCGCTGATCAATTTGGATCAATCGAAACCTTTCGATAGGGTGGACCATCGATACTTGGAGGCGGTCCTCGGAGCGGCTGGCTTCGGTCCCGTCTTCCGCGGCTGGATAGCCGCTTTGTACAGAGGCATCCGTTCGGTAATTCGCGTGAATGGACATCTATCGAGACCCTTCGACATCGCACGTTCGTGTCCGTCAGGGATGCCCCCCCTCTCGTCGCTTCTATACGTATTGACTCTCGAGCCATTATTGCGGAAGCTGGCAACCTTGAGAGGCATCCCGCGAGAACTGGGTTGCGGGACGAGCGTGTCTGCATACGCGGACGACGTCACCGTCATAGTGTCTAGCCACGAGCACATCGAGCAGTCGGCGAGACACTGAAAAACTACGAAGCGGTGACAGGAGCGAAAATCAACCGGGAAAAGTCAGTGGGCTTGCGACTAGGCACCTGGAGAAGCAAGCCCATGCCGTCCACCAGCGCCTCCGTCGTGGGACGCTGGACCGACGGCCCGGTTGAGTTGCTCGGGGTCTGGTTTGGTCCGGACCTCCAAGTGGAGAAGAACTGGAACGAGATAACGAGTAGGGTGGTCACTCGCGCCCGGCAATGGGCCGAGAGGAAACTGTCCCTAAAGGGTCGGGCGGAGGTGGCGAACACACGTACATCGCGTCCGTCATCTACTACCGCCTGACCGTCGTACCTTGTCCCGACCCTACCATCACCAAACTACAACGCATTCTCTTTCGCTTCTTGTGGAAAGGATGCGTCCCGATGGTCAGGCGATCCATTGCTGTCAACACCCGTTAAAAGGAGGGCTCTGGGCATGCCGTGGTTGATGATGCGCAGACATGCGCTAAGACTGCGACATCTCTGGCTCTATGTAGACGACGGTGAACAGGTGTGGGGTCGCCGTTTGTGAGGCACGCTTTCCCGCAGCTCGTCTCCATGACCGAACTGCAGTCGTGGATCAAAAAGAGGCCGAAGAGGGCGAATGGCACCGCGAGTGTCGCGTTGCTCTCAAGCAACTCTGCCGTCCTGGGTCGGCCTTGAGTGACTTCAACACAACCAAAGCATTCTATAGGGGTTTAGTGGAGGGGAGGTACGACGACGAGCTCGGGGCGAACCTGGACGTCGACGAGGAGTACCTGACCCGCCTGTTCAGGACGACTTTCGGGCCAGGGCCCATGGACAACTTCCAGAGATCCCTGGCCTGGCAGTGCTACCGAGAAGCGCTACTCGTTCGGGATAAGCTCTACAGACACGGCTCGAGAAACACGGGGCCGACCTGCTCGAGATGCGGTCAGAGCGACGAAACCGTTCTGCACGCACTCGTGCAGTGTCCAACAATTTCCGACCTGTGGGCTTGTGTCGAACAACTGCTGTCACGTGTGGGACGAGTCGGTTTATCAGCTGAGTCTATCGTCAATATTGTCACGCCTCCCTCCTTCAAACGGGAAGGAAGAGCTATTTTCATCATCCTTGTGGCTATGGCGAAGAATGTATCTGGTGGACGCGTCTGAAAGGATTGGAGACAAACACTTTCCTCTCTGGTCAATCTCTCATCAACTTCTTCAAGTACCACTTGAAAAGAAAGTGAGAGTAGAGAGGCAAGTTTTGTCTAGCGAATGTTTTAAAAAAGATGGGTGAATGTAGCAAGAATGGCACGTATGAATGACGAAGCCACCTTGAGCATGATCCTATGAACCCAGAAATTGAAAACAGAGAGTTGCTTATTTAAAAAAAAAAAAAAGAAATATAACATGTGACTCCATTGACCGAGGTTACCGTGGTCTTTTCCGTAGGCTTTTCTTTCCACGGGTAAACCTCACCTGTCCTCCCCTTAACACTTCATATTGACATTTCTGTGATAACGATCCCTATTGATCAATTTTTTTTTCTCTCCCCCTTCTTTTTTAACCCCCTTTTTTTTGTCCTCTTTCTCTCCTTTTACGATCCCTTTGATCGAAATCCCCCCTTTTTTTTTTAAACCTTCAAAAGAAAAGCTCTACCTTGTAATTTGTTCTATCTGTGTGCAGCCCTGTGTGGCTAATAAAGAAACATATCTATCAATCTATCTATCTATCTGTCTTTCTGTCTATCAATCTATCTATCTATCTGTCTATCTATCTATCTATCTATCTATCTATCTATCTATCTATCTATGTATCTATCTATCTATCTCTCTGTCTGTCTGTCTATCTGTCTATATATATATATTATATATTATATATATATTTTATTTATATCTATATCTACCTATCTATCTATCTATCTATCTATCTATCTATCTATCTATCTATATATCTATCTATCTATCTATTTATCTGTCGCTGCTGCCCATCCTTTCCTCTAATCCAGCGATGTATTATTTCACAGACGAACAGTTAAGTCGATAGACAATACAAATACCAGATCTATACAATATGACCGCTGAGCATATTCGGGACCAGGAAATTTTTCGGACCTTGGTATTATTGTTTTTGCGAATTAATATTCTTTTCGCCTCAGGTAAATAGTCAGGTGTTAATTCAGGCCTTTTTAGTAATTTATTGCAATCTACCCGCAATTACTTCGCGTGTACTAGTTAAGTAATTTCATCGCAAGTTGAAGAATTCATCAAATTCTGGAAGCCCCTCAGTTGCAATCATATGGATTCCGTTTGAAATTACACCATTGGTTATACTAAACCATGCTTCAATTCTTATTGTCTTCATCATTATTCATCATAATACCCACCGAATTCACAACCACCACCACCACCACCACCACCACCATTATCATCATCACCAACATCATCATAGTCCTCATCATCATCATTTTCATCGACAAGATCATCATCATTGTCATCACTGTCATCGACATCATCATTGTCATCATCACAATCATCATCATCATCATCATCATCATCATTTCATGTCTTCTTCTTCTTCTTCTTCTTCTTCTTCTTCTTCTTCTTCTCTTCCTCCTCCTTCTTTTTCTTCTTCTTCTTCTTTTTGTGCGCCTTCTTCTTCTTATTATTATTATCATTATTATTATTATTATTATGATTGTTATTATTATTATTATTATTATTATTATTATTATTATTATTACAATTATTATTTTATCTTCTTTCTTCTCCTCTTCTCTTCTTCTCCGTCTCCTTCTTCTTCTTCTTCTTCTTCTTCTTCTTCCTATTATTGTTATTATTATTATTATTATTATTATTATTATTATTATTATTATTATTATTATTATTATTATCATCTCCGCGAACAATATGGATATAGATTAATTGAATATAAAATTAAACTCTTCTTAATATTTCTTTACTTCTTATCCCTCTAGAGACAAGTACTGAGTCCAAAGTAATTTCTAGTATTTTTGCCTCGGGTTAAATCATTATGTTTGTTGTTATTAATGTTGTTGTCGTTGTTGTTGTTGTTGTTGTTCTTCTTCTTCTTCTTCTTCTTCTTCTTCTTATTATTATTATTATTATTATTATTATTATTATTATTATTATTATTATTATTATTATTATTATTATTATCAGTATTGTTGTTGTTGTTGTGGTGGTGGTTGTGGTATTATTGTTATTGCTATACTATTCATGTTTTCAGATAAATATCATGTTTCCTTTCTTACATAGAAAATAATTAACTAAAATTTAGAAAACATGCATTGAATTTTTCAAGATTACCATGTTGTTCCAACTCTTTTAATGATATTTACAAATTCTTGTATATTAATATTATCTGGAATAAACCTGTCTTGTTTGTCCTTATAGCTATTCTATCAATCATATTCTTTGTAAAACAACTACCGTCGATAGTATTGTCTTGGCAAAGTCCTACGTTTGTCTTCCTTCTGAGATAGAAATAGCCGTAACAGCTTTATTATTTTCTTTGGCATAGGAGCCGCACATGATTTGCCTTCCACAAATTATGACGAAATCTGTAGTTTATGTCGGATTAAATTCTTTTTTTTTTTTTTTTTGCATGGTCTTGAAGGTGTGTAGGAGTTTCAAGAGTAGATCGTTTTCCAAGTTTGCACAGTTTAAAACAGAAGAATTTGTTTCAAAGCTTCTTTTAAAAATGTTCTTATGAAAAGAACCTGGTATTAAATTGCAACGAAATTATTGAAAAATGAACGAAATTGATAGTTCGGTTGTGGTGACTAATATGAGTAACTCTACATTTTACACTACTACTAGTGGCACCAGCTGCTGTGGCACTAAAAGAGCCAGCGAGGCATTGATGTATCAATTACCAGTATCAAAAACGTCAATAGAGCTTCGTCATCGCCATTGCTGGTAGTACCAGCACCAAACATCCAAGCTCCTTTTATAGCAGTTGTGGTCACAACATAAGCATCTCCAGTCCTTTTTCTCGTCGGAGACACTTGAATTTAGCATTGCCTAACCCCTCGGTCCAGTTGAGGGTCCTGCTGAATATGCCGATGGTCACCGAGTATCCAGCGATTTCATTTCTCTTCGAGATATTCAGAGGGCATTATCGTTTTTCCGTCCCTACAACACGGCTGACAACTTTAAATTACTGCTGCCAGTTGACGAACTACAGAACTAGAAATATTCCGCAAAGATAGCAAAAATAACTAGTACCGATAATCTAAAAGGCCAGCCTTGTGACAATTTGTGTCACGCTGAATCTCCCTGAGAGTACGCATGTATGTGGAATACTCAGTCACTTGGATATAATTTTGTGAGCAAGCTGGTCCACTTATCGGATCAATTAGAACACTCATCGTTGTAATCTGCGAAGTGCTAATGTGGCCATCAGTGTTTGTTTTCGTTTAGTTTGTGTTTCTCCACTGTCCTGTTTTTGTTACAAAATTTGACCCTACTCAAAATCCCTCTTATTGTCGTTAATTGCTCCAAATATGGAGTAGATGAACAGCCGACAACTGATGAAGTGTCATTCTTTATGTTGCCTGTCCTGTTTTTGCTTTCCATTTGTTTCTCTCGTTGTCCACGAACACAAGTTTGCCTTCATATTACATGTTTTCGTATTACATGTTGTTTACGTTTAGTGACGTCCTGTACCCATATATGCATATATATGTGTGTTATATATATGTAAGTATGTACATATATGTATATATGATAATATATATGTATATATATATAGATATATATAATATATATATTATATATATATATATATATATATACGAACAAAACGCTCTCCCGTCCAATGGACGGTGGCTGAGTTGTCAAACATTTAATCCAAATTTTCTCAAAACAAATTGTCCGACCGTCCTATAGGCCTCCCCTTTGAGAAACACTGATTTAAACTAAATTTGAGACACCAGCAAAATAAGAAATAAAGATAGACTTTTTTCTATCCCCTCCCCCCAAAAAAAAGAACGATTTTATTCAAACAAATATGCAACCGAAGAGTAATGACTGGGAGAACACAAACATGGTTTAAACAGTAAGCTTGGCAAGAAAGAAACGTGCCTTTAAGCAGTACAAAAACAACAAAAAATGGAACCTCGCGTATGAATGTACGTATGTGTCTGTATGTATGCCTGTACTGGTCGGCTCGGAAATCTAGGAGATACTCACCCAAGATGCGATGCATTGGGACAGAACCTGAAACTAAGTGTTTGCCAAACGATCGGCTTAAATACATAGCCATGACTGCGACTATAATTAACTGTGATTTCCATTTTAACAACAACCAGGACCAACTTGTTAGTTCTGTTAAAATAACTTGGCTGTTGTTGCTGCTGTCGTTGTTTAACAGACATGAGACAAGAGACACTTCAGCTGTGATTATTCCCATCTTCTGCCTAGACATGACTACAAAATCCTGACCACATTATCAAATCAAACATGTCCTTCATATTACGAGAGAAATTTAATTTCTGAAAGATCGATAGACGCTATGAAGGCATCAGCGTTCATTAGCAGGCTGTTTATTGATGGTGCATGGATTCGAGATCATTAATCTCATTATTACTTTTAACATAAACCATACATTCCAGTTGATAAATAATGCCCCAAAACACGTGAAAATTATGTAATCTATGGCGCCCCTCCAACAAAATACGGAGACATATGCACATGTGAAAAATAATTGATAAGCTACTATCATTATTATCATCATCATCATCACCATCATCAACATCACAATGTCCATCATCATCATTATCCTCTTCGTCATCTTCATCATCATCATTGTCATCATCATCATCATCATCATCATCATCATCATCATCATCATTATTATTATTATTATTATTATTATTATTATAATCCCCATCACTGACGTTGTCATCATCATCATCATCATCTTCCTGAATATCATCATCATCATCATCATCATCATCCTTATTAAAATTGTTATCATTATTATTATTATTATTATTATTATTATTATTATTATTATCACCATCACTGACGTCGTCATCATCATGAACATCGTTTTCGTCGTTGTCGGCATCATCATCCTCATCATCATCATCATCCTAATCATCATCGTCATCATCATCGTCATCAGCAACAACACCAGCAACAAAACATATGCTACAGCAGCTTATTGTTGTCGGTCGGTTATCCCGATACTAATAAATACTGTAGTACATTTGCAGTGTTATATCATTGTAATCAAATAAGTGTAGATAAAGGGTTTTTATGCAAAAAATAAAAGAAAACAAACAGTGGGGCCTGAATGCTTTGATAACAGTTGAGGCCGTAAAGGGATTACAAAATATCGTTTGTATAGCATAAAACATACGTGAACGAGTGTTTGTCAGTGGAATGTGTGAGTGTGCGTATTGTGTGTGTAATATATATGTGTGGTGTGTGTGTGTGTTGTGTGTGTGTGTCTATATCTGTACGTGTGTATGTCTATATCTGTACGTGTGTGTGTGTATAATAAAACACACACACACACAAATATATATATATATAAGTACATATATATGTGTGACTATCTATGTATATATATATATATGAATACATATATATATATATATGCACGTGCACACACACACACACACACACACACACACACACACACACACAAACACACTGGCCAACATTTATGAGTTTGTTATCGGAATAGCAGTGTTATTATCTATTATTATCCAGTCAGGGACAGTAAATTTTCATTTTGGGTAAAATAAATATTATCTACTTAAAAACAGATATGAATTGTTTCATATAATAAAAGATACAGATATAAAAATCTATATGTGTGTCTGTGTATGTGTGTGTATTCGTGTGTGTATGGGTGTGTATGTATGTATATATGTATGTATATGTGTGTACGTGTGTCTATGTGTATATATTTATGTATATATACACATACACGCACAAAGAAAATGAGGGACAAAAAGAGAGATATATTGCTTAGATATTGATAAATATGAGTGTACCACTGTGTGTATACGCAGTTGTACAGAAAACAGAGAAAAATCGATTCATTCCATACTAGCAGAAAGCATCCTCGTAAGGTTTTAGAGAAGGACAACCTAAAACCCTGAATGAAGGATTTAATATGATTTCAACACAAAACATATTGTAGGTATCCTTCTCCTTATAATAATATTTTGCTCTGATTGTTGTAACTATATCCAAATGCCAAATATCATACATGACAACCACGAGGGGGCACGACAATCACGACGAGACACATTCTAACAACTTTTGAGCGCTCCGATTGGTGACGTGCTTTATCCACTCTCACACCTACGTATACACAGAATATCATATATAAATGGTAAATATTGGATGAAGATGACTGCGAAATTAATGACTAAATTTGAAGCGTAAACATTTGAGAAGATTTAATTTCTGATAACTGTTTTCTCTCTGCTTGTAGCGGATTAAATGGAAGTCCGATATTGTATCTTTTACATCGGTTGTTTTGTTTTACGATTCTTTTGTCTTAAACCCATCTTCGAAAACGATTTAAGTTTTCCTATTCAGGATTTAGTGTTATATTTCTTGTCACTAGATGAGAATTTTTCGTTAATTATTATATTCCTCCAAGTGATAACCTAAACACAATTTTTCGGAGATTATTATTATTTTCGGGAGGAGCGAGCAAAAGAATGAGAACAATAACGCATCTACTCATTCTTAATACATTTTGGCAGATTAGAAAGCAGATGTCTGCTCACTATTGTTATTCGTCATCGGAAAAGACCTTTTCAACATAGGTGATGAGTGGTCATAAAATATGCGCTTCTCCAGTTAAAGCGCAGTTTGATATGACACCGCGTTTCGGTTTCGTTGTATGTCTTCTCAAAGTCACACCACCGGACCGATGAATCGCACAAGAGCATGTTGTTTACAGTAATCAGCTAACAAATTGTTTGCTGGCGCGTAATAATTCATGAAGTGCTCACAGCAGAATGAGAATCCAAACAATAACGTGCCTATTAACTCTTTACGTTCTGGCAGGTTCTTTACGCGATGATTAAACACATCAAGGTCGATGCATAGTGATGTCTCAGTGAGCCTTTCCATCGGTGAACTGCACACCTTAAATCAAAAAGTCTTGTCTTATGGTTACCGACTGGTTTGAACTATATTATGAAAAACTTAAATAAATCTCAAAGAAGATGGTATTTAGGCGTCTGTGAATACGTATTTGTAATTCAGTTTCAAAGAAAGATAAGTAATAACTACTGCCAGTTATTACCACAAACAATTTCCTGTATTTAGCGTATTTATTTCTTTATTTACTTCATTTTGTAAACACACACATAAATTCATACAGATAAACAAACACATGCATATATATATATATATACCTACACGGTTGTTGTGTATACTCTAATTATATATTATATATATATTCCTAAAAATACTCTACTAATATTTATCAAATTATTTTCAATCAATATCACGATGATTGAAAGATCTATGTTCATGATTATATTTTACAATAATAAAATATATGAGAAATAGGAAACGCATTGCGTGTTTTTATAAGTGTTTATGTGTCTGCTAGTATGCGTGCTTTTGTATATGTGTGTGTATGTAGTAATGTATAAAATTCGTTAAAATTTGCAAGCAATATTTTTACACAGTGACTAAAGTGGCGTGTTTATTGAATCGTTACCCGCGAGGCAAAACATTTAATGGTATTTTGTCCATGTTTACGCTCTGAGTTCAAATTCCTTGTAGGTTGAATTTTACTTTCATACATTTAGGTCTCGAAAAAATAAGTACCAGTTGAACACTGGGTAGATAGAATTGACTTATAATCTATCCCGAAATTGCTGGCCTTGAGCCAAGATTAGAAAGCAATATTTTCGAAGTTCTTATTTCGAAGATCTTATTTCATCCGTAAGGATGAAAGGCAAAGTCGACCTCGGCGGAATTTGAACTCAGAACACAGCGGCAGACAAAATACATATTTCATTAGTAACCACAAGGGACTAAACACAGAGAGGACAAACACGGACAGACAAACGGATTAAGTGGATTACATCGACCCAGTGCCTAACTGGTACTTAATTTATCGAAACCGAAAGGATGAAAGGCAAAGTCGACCTCGACGGAATTTGAACTCAGAACGTAACGGCAGACGAAATACCGCTTAGCATTTCGCCCGGCGTGCTAACGTTTCTGCCAGCTCGCCGCCTTAACGCATGCATGCATGTGTACACACAAGGTCACCGCTTTTGTGCACATATGTATGCATGTGTATATGCATGTAAGTATATATGTGTGTGTGTGTATGTGTCCGTGCATGTGTGTGTCCGTGTGTGTTTGTGTGTGTGTGTATACTAGCCTTGAAGCCGCCATTCGGGCGGCATTCAGGTTAGCTCCTGCAGAGACACCTTTGAGGCTTTCGGCCCCACTGTTGCGGAGCTTCGCGGACCTCTACCCTTGTGTGATGAAATTTATTTCTGCAATCGTGCTAAGCATTGATACTGATCATAGTACAATCATTAGGCGTAGGAGCGGGGTAAATGCATTGGGGCGCTATTTAAGCGACCTTTTAGAAATTGAACCTCGTGACGATACATCCTGGGAGTTCATGATATGAAATCCATTGTCGCTGCTCCGGATTGGTCGCCAATGCCATGTATTTAGTTTAAAATGCAGTAAATTTAGGGGTGGCGTCATTGGGGCCCCAATTAGTCGACCAATAGAAAAGTAGATTCCTTAGTACATTCCCTACGATTAGGGAGCTGCTGGTTTGAGTTTCGTTGTCATTGCAACAACAGTCTGGGAGGAGTTAACGAACATAAAACGTAACAAACAGAGAAACATGACTCGAATTTATATATAGAAGAATCTTCTTTATTATTAAAGCAGCACAAGCATCATAAAATACCACGTGATTTAACTATACACGTATGCCTATACATTTTATGGTGTCTATATGTATGTTTATCTGTATATTTGTATATATATATGTGTGTGTGTGTGTGTATGTATAATATATATATATATATTATATATATATATATATATTATATATATATAACGGGAAGCTTTATGAAAATAAACAAAAGACGAAGGCATGTGAAAACAAACGAACAATTGTATTAGTATGGCGCTCAGGAAATATAAATAAAAAAGTCTTTAACGTTTCGAGCCTACGCTCTTCAACAGAAAGATACACAGAGAGAGAAAAACACAGAAAGAAGGAGAGAAAAAAAATGCGTGCAGTAGCTAACGAATCAACATGGCGATCTGATTTCGGCCAGAGGTCAAAGATCAAACATGAGACGCGAGAGCGAAATAAGGGGAGATAATAGGGTTGATAAATGGGTTGAGGACCAGCTAAAATGTGCGTGGGAGGGTCTGGATGTGTATATGTATAGGGTTGGTTGTGTATGTATTAGTATGTATAAGGGTGTGTGGTGTGTGTGTGTGTGTGTATGAGAGAGTATTAGTGCGTAAGATTGGTCTGGACGTGCGTATGTATGTGGTTGGTGTATGTATTAGTATGTATTAGTATGTATTAGTACGTATTGGTATGTATAGGTGTGTGGTGTGTGTGTGTGAGAGAGTATAAGTGCGTATGCGGGGTCTGGACGTGTGTATGTATAGGGTTGGTGTAAGTATTAGTATGTACTAGTATGTATTAGTACGTATTAGTATGTATTTGTTGGTGTGTGTATTAGTATGGCACATCATATGTGATGTGATGTTAAAGTCATGTGGTGTAGTGAGGAGAAGGGATGAGGAGGAGGATGGGGGGGAAAGAAGAAGGAAGGGGAGGAGGGGATGAAGGAGGAAAGAGGGAAGGGGGGAGGGAGACAGGGGAGAGGGAGAGTGAGGGAGAGAGGGAAGGGGAAGAGGGAGGGAGAAGGAGGAAGAAGGGGAAGGGGGAGGAGGGGAGAAGGGAAGGAAAGTAGGGGTGAAAGGATGAAGGACTGAAGGAAGAAGTAGGGGTCGGGGGGGGGGGAGAAAGGATAGGTGAGGAGGGGGAGAGGGGGGGGTTAGATGAGGAGGGGGGGAGAGTTGAGACCAAATGGCGTATAAGAGCGAAGAGAGAAGATTAATTCCTGTTCACGGCGCAAACGGGAATCCGGATGGCCTCTGTGTAAGGACAAACCGAACACAGATAGGTGTTGCAAGGAGTGACCGGTGGAGCGGAAATGGCGTGAGACCGGTGTGTCGTTCGCAAGGTGGATGTCACGAAGGTGTTCCGCGAACCGGTCAGCCAAGCGGCGTCCGTTTGTCCGATGTACAAGGAATTGCAGAGAGAGCAAGAGATGCAATAGATAATATTGCTGGAGGTGCAGGTGAAGGAGTGGATGATGGGATAGGGTCGATGGTGGGTGCTAGTGAGGCGGGTGGTGTTGGAGAGGTAAGGGCAAGTGCGGCAACGTGGGCGGGAGCAGGGGAACGAGCCGGGTTGGGAGGTAGGGTCAGGGAAGGAGCTATGGACCAAAAGGTCTCGAAGGTTGTGGGCTCGTTTGAAAGAGGGGAGGGGTCGGTTAGGGAAGAGGTGTGAAGTGGACGGGTCGGACTGGAGATGACGGAAAGCTCGAAGAATGGTGCGTTGGAGACGTAGGTCGTGGTGGGGTGGTAAGTGAGGGGGAAGGGAGGAGGGGCGGGAGACTACAGGGCGGGTTCGGGGAGAGAGAGCAGATACACGGTCCACGGACCGTGCTCTGGCAAGGGCGGTGTGGATAGTGGTGAGGGGGTATCCACGTAGGGTGAAGTGGTGAGCCATACGTTGAGACTGAGTCTCAAAGTCATGGTCGTCACTACAGAGCCTACGTAGACGGAGGAATTGGGAATAGGGGATGGAAAGCTTGGTGTGTTCTGGGTGGGAGGAAGAGAAGTTGAGGTATGAGTGTGAGTCTGTGTGTTTGTAGTGAATGGAGGTGGTAAGAGTGGAGTGAAGAATGCTAACCGAAATGTCGAGGAAGGAGACAGAGGTGTTGGAGATAGTGGAAGTGAAGTGGAGGGCTGGATGGAAAGATTGGACGAAAGAGAGGAAGGAATCTAGATGTTCGCGGGAGAGTGAGGTGGCACCGATAATGTCGTCAATATAACGACCATATAGTTCAGGAGTGGGACCAGTGAAATTAGAGAATATTTGGCCTCAACATAGCCAACGAACAGGTTCGCATAGTTGGGGCCCATTCGCGTTCCCATGGCCACTCCCGAGACCTGATGGTAGAACTCGCCCGCGAACGAGAAGCAGTTCAGAGTAAGGACAAGTTCGGCCAGACGAATGAGTGTGGAGGTGTCAGGTACAGGGTTAGAGCGGAGGTCAAGAAAGTGTCGAAGGGCCTGCAGTCCTTCGTGGTGAGGGATAACAGTATAGAGGCTTTGGATGTCCATAGTAAAAAGGATTTTGGAGGAGCCGGGAGGAAAGGAGAAAGAGTTGAAAAGCCGGAGAGCATGGTTGGTATCGTGGATGTGGGAGGGAAGAGATGCCACTAGGGGGGCAAGGACACGGTCGAGGTATTTAGAGATGAGCTCCGTGGGGCAGTTACAGGCGGAGACGATGGGGCGGCCAGGGTTGTTGGGTTTGTGGATTTTGGGGAGGAAGTAAATGGTGGGGGTACGTGGGGTTCGCACAATTAGGTTGGATGCGGTGCGGGGGAGACGGGAGGACGAGATGAGGTCTTGGACAGTAGAGGATACCGTCTGTTGGTAGCTACGTGTGGGGTTAGAGGGCAGAGGGGAATAGAAGGAGGTGTCATTGAGTTGGCGGAAAGCCTCGGCCCTATAGAGGTCCGCGCGCCACACCACTACAGCTCCACCCTTGTCAGCCGGTTTGATGATAATGTCAGCGCGCCGTTGGAGGGAACGAAGAGCCAAGAGCTCAGCCGGGGAGATGTTGAGGCGGCGTTGGCGCCTGGAGAAGTTGAACCGCTCCAATGCACGCTGACAAGCGCCCGCGAAAAGATCCACTGCTAGGATCTGGCCAGGGGCAGGCGTCCACGGGGATGGTCGGCGGCCCAGGCCAGTGAAGCAGTCGTCCTCTTCGTTGGGTGTGGGTGGCGAGTCGTGGTAATGCGCACCCAACCGGACACGGCGCACAAAGCTGTGGACATCAACTCGCGTCTGGAATTCCTTACAGGATGGAGTGAGGGGGATGAAACGCAGACCCCTACCAAGGACGGAGCGTTCAGCCGCAGAGAGGGGAAGATCGGGGGGAATGGTAACAACAGACGGAAGTGGAGAAGGGGTGGGTGGAATAGAAGTAGGAGGGGGTGGTAGGTCTCGTGGAGGTCTGAGGGGGAGGGATTGGGGAGGTGTGTGGGGGGTGGTTGGGCGGGGCGAGTAGGGTTAGGTGTAGGTGGATGGAGCCTAACGGGAGGGGAGAAGGGGTTGTAGGGAGGGGCAGTGGGTTAGGTGTGGGTGGATGGAGCCTATCGGGAGGGGAGAAGGGTGGTGGGGAGGAGTTGGGGTAGTGGCGTCGGGTAGGGTGGAATGGAAGAGTGATTGGAGTTTACGAAGTTGGTATCAGAAAGAAATTGATGGAAGAGTTGATTCAAATGGATAATGAAGCGTAGCGTGTTTGGAGCATAGAGAGGCGGCAGAGAGGAGAAGAAGTGGAGAAAGCAGGAGGAAGAAGGCGGTTGATGGCATGTAGTTGGGAGAGATTGGAGCGAATGGTGGCCCGCATAAGGCGGTAAGATGTGGTGCGGAGTATGGGTAAGATGGAAGAATCCGAGTGGAGAGCAGGGTGGAAGTGGAGGCGGAACCTTTAGGGATGAGTCGGTGATGTAGGCAGCGGCTTAGGAAAGAGACATGGCTAGAGAAGCGGTTTTTTTAAAAAGAAGTAGAGAGAGATTAACGGACGGCTGAAGGCAATATACAGGAAGCGAACGTAGATGATCCTTCAAACGGTGATGGGTGGCATGATGGGGGATAGCGGAAAAAAAAAAACGTTCGAAAAAAAACAAAAAAAAACAAAAAACAAAAATTATCGTATGAAAAAAATAGAAAAAAAGGATAGCGAAAAAGGGGGAAAAAACAAACGTTCAAAAAACAAAAAAATAATATCGTATGAAAAAACTAGATAAGTAAGCGATAGGGGCAGAAAAGACGGCGGGCAAACGGAAAAGGGAAAGAAAGAAGGGAAGCAGAGAGAGGGGGAGGCAAAAAAAAGGGGGGTGCAGGCAGAGGAAACGGAGTATGGACATCCAGAGAGGAAGAAAGACGGAAAGGAGAACAAAAATTCAGGAAAATGTGGGAAGCATGAAATGAATGTAAAAAAAGTGGTAATATAAGAGAAAATAAAAATACAACAAACGGACAGTTTATGCGAACAAGTTCAAGGTTGAAAGTTCAAGGTGAGAAATGTGTAGACGTCGTGGTATATTTTTTAAGGATTTCACATCAATGCAAGTCACTTTGATCCGCGAAAGAGAGGTGCAGCCAATGGTAAGTATCCAAGAGGTAAAGAAAATCCAAGGTAGAGGTAAGTGTTGATAGTGGTATTGGTAGAATATAGGATGAAAGTGAGACCACGTGAGCGCATAATATATAACGGGAAGCTTTATGAAAATAAACAAAGTGCATGTATGTATATATATATATATATGCGTATGTGGAGGGACAATGGCCAAGTAGTTAGGGCAGCGGACTCGCGGTCATAGGATCGCCATTTAGGATCGTGGATTCGATTCCCAGACTGGGCATTGTGAGTGTTTATTGAGCGAAAACACCTAAAGCTCCACGAGGCTATCGCAGTGGGTCGTAGCGATCCCTGCTGTACTCTTTTGCCACAACTTTCTTTCACTCTTTCTTCTTTTGGCCTACTCGCTTAGCCAGCGGGGTGGCATCATTTGAACGCTAAAACAATGCGAAGTGCATTGTGAACAGCGATGTGTAGCAACTTCTGATAGCCTGGTCGGTCATGTTGATATATGCTTATATGTTTATTTGTATATTTGTACGCGTGTATACATATGTGTTACTATTGTATATATTTCTGTAAGTGTGCGTTTACACGCTTATACAGAAGAGCTTTAAAGTAACTTGGTGTTAGATACTTTCGGAACGCTATTTTTCAATTCATTGTCTCTCTCTCCTTCTTTCTTTTTTCTTCGTCCCACCACTTCGTATTTTTAATCTTTTTTTAACGTGTACCAACCAAGTTGTGCACTTAGAACATACGCACGGTGTCGAATTATGTATGTTTATATATATATTTATATATATATACACACTCCAATACTCCTTTAGATGATTACGCTCTTAAAGACCATCATCAGATATTTAACGGCGTACAAATGCAATATCTATGTATCAGCTATATATACATAATATATATATATATATATATATATATATATATATATATATATATAATATATATATATATATATTAATATATATATATATATATATATATATCAAATATAGTGTTTTTCATTCGCAAAATAGGAGGTAAAAATCTGAAAATCAGCTATAATAGCGCAGCCTTCCAATTTAATTGCTTTGAACGTATGATGTGGAGAAAACAAATTCAAGAAAAATGTTACAGAGGTTTAAGAATTGAAGAAACTGTGTACTTATTGCCAATAGCGAGACAGAAATTTTCTGCGTTTAGCGGAGCTTTGTTAAATTTAAGTTTATACCCTGTGAAATTTATAGTTTATCGTCTGATCTTTTCATTGCAGGTTTCTAAATAAACAGAAATCCCTAATAAAATCAACATGTATCATCTTTTTCTTTTGTCTCTTCATTGATTGTATTTTTTTAATTCTTTTTACTTTTTTATATGATAATAATATATTTATCTGTATATGTTTATTTTATGCGTGTTTCAGTATTATGTCTATCTGCCATGTATTTGTGTACATCATTAATATATAAGTGCATGTGTGTGTATGTGTATGTGTGTGTGCGTACGTGTTAAAAGTGGAGGTCTATCTCCAAAACTCCGAGGTTGGGTGACGTTTTCATGCTTAGATTTGTAAAGTACGATAAGAATAACACTGGTCAAGAAAAAATTTGTTCCAAGGAAAAGGATAACTGTATCCTATACATTTTGGCATGCAGAATTCAAAAGTAATGTCAAATTATCTGTATCAGTGACAGCTTCTCTGTTACATGCTCAGTTACTGTTACGTGTGCTAAATTTTAGTAAAGCTGCTGAAATGTGAAGATAACAGTTTAAGAAATACGCCTTATTTAATTTTTTATGAATAGAATTAACCTAGTGAAATCACAAATTCAGCTATCTGAGTCAATGAGTCCCAAAAATATATGAAATGAAACATTTGTAAAAATTCTAACACTTGTACAGGAAAATCCTAACACACAGAAACACAGAAAAATATGTAATATACTAACGCATAAAAATAAAAACAAAACATGCGGGTGAAAAGAATCTCGTGGTTTAAAGAATCAAGTGTGAAAAATCAACATAGGCAACAGCCGCACAGGCAGCTGTGAACCACATCACAG
>NC_043001.1:78816058-78823558 GCF_006345805.1 Octopus sinensis | reverse complement strand
TTATTATTATTGTTTCATTGCATAAGTGTTTTCAGATATACCTCCATACAAATATGTATCTATATGCATAATTTATGGATACATACACACTTATACAGATACAAACACGCATACACACACACGCGCGCACACACACACACATAAATATATATATATATATATATATATATAATATATATATTATATATATATATATATATACAATACATACAAACGTAATACTTTATTATATTCATATAGCAATGATTACACACATTTATATATACATATACTTTCAAGAATATGTAGATGCAAATGGATATACATACATCTATATATATATATATATATATATATACATATACATATATATATATATTATATATATATGTCTTATAAACACAATCCTTTGCTTAGTTGGAGAATTGTGAAAGTTTGCAGACCAAGTGATTTCCCAGGCGTAATGTTGCGATATTGATTGAAGCGTTATTTGTGCAATAATTCTCTTGTGTTAAGATCTTACTCAAATCCTAACATATCCAGCGCAGATAATCAGATCTGCATTTATATTGGTGTGATTACTACTTAACTGTAACGTCGGTGAATTCAATGTGTTACACACTGGTTGTTATACGTTCTTAATATTCTTTCTTCTCCTTTGGTTACTTGTGTTAATGTAACGATTTGATAATACCCGATCATAAACGAGCATATTCACAAATATCCATCTTCGAACATATGTATGTGATTTTTTTTTTTCGATAATTGATTATATTCTGATCATTATTTGACACAAAATGTCTGAAGGTAGGTTTAACTATGCAGCCTCACATATTTTGTAATATATACATACATATATACATATATATATGTATATTTATATGTGTGTATGTGTGTCTATGTGTGTGTGTGCGGAGGGAGGTACATATTTAGATAAATAGGCAGGGAGAGAGACAGATAGATAGATTAATAGATAGATAGATTGATAGTTATATACAAAAAATTAGATAGATAGATAGAAACATAGATAGATAGATAGTTAGATAGATAGATAGATACTTACATACATACATACATACATGCATACATACATACATACATACATACATGCATACATACATACATACATACATACATACATACATACATGCATACATACATACATACATACATACATACATACATACATACATACATACATGCATGCATACATACATACATACATACATACATACATACATACATACATACATACATACATACATACATACATACATACATACATAGATCTTATTATGTAGGAGTCAAGTGATAGCCATTCAAAAACACGAAAATTCTGAAAACTTCACTGAAACATTGTAATACATAATATCTCATTCTTTCTACTATAGGCACAAGCCTGAAATATTTTCATGGAAGGGATCTAATCGATTCTGTCGAATCCAGCGCACAACTGGTACCTATTACATCAACTGGTACCTATTACAGTTCCCCCTGAAGAGAATTTGAGCTCAGAACGTAGCAACGGACAAAATGCTGCTGAGTATTTTTTTCACTCGCTGCCTTATAAATAATCTTTTCTACTCTAGACATTTTTGGGGTGGGGACGAGTCGATTGGGTTGACCCCAGTGCGCAACTGGTACTTATTTAATCGACCCCGGAAGGGTGAAAGGCAAAGTGAACCTCGGCGGAATTTGAACTCAGAACGTAGCGGCAGACGAAATACCGATAAGCATTTCACCCGGCGTGGTAACGAAACTGTCAGCTCGCCGCCTTGCAGCCTTATAAATAATCTTTTCTACTCTAGGCCCGAAATTTTGGGGAGAGGGCCAATCGATTAGATCGACCCCTGTACGCAAATGGTACTTAATTTATCGACCCCCGAAAGGATGAAAGGCAATGTCAACCTCGGCTGAATTTGAACTCAGAACGTAAAAACAGACGAAATACTACTAAAGATTTCGCCCGGAATGCTAACGTTTCTTATTTCTTTATTGCCCACAAGGGGACAACATAGAGGGGACCCTAGTGCGTAACTAGTACATAAACTATCTATCCCGAAAGGATGACAGGCAAAGTCGACTCGGCGGAATTTGAACTCAGAACGTAAGGACAGACGAAATACCTATTTCTTTATTACCCACAAGGGGCTAAACACAGAGGGGACAAACAAGGACAGACATAGGTATTAAGTCGATTACATCGACCCCAGTGCGTAACTGGTACTTAATTTATCGACCCCGAAAGGATGAAAGGCAAAGTCAACCTCGGCGGAATTTGAACTCACAACGTAACGCAGACGAAATACCGCTAAGCATTTCGCCCGGCGTGCTAACGTTTCTGCCAGCTCACCGCCTTGCTGCCTTATAAATAATGAATTATAAATTTTTAAGTGAAGTTGACAGTTTTTGCGTGATTTTGAATGTCTAATAAGTGTCATTGATGCTGTAACTGTTTTAATTTCAACTCAGTCTCGGATGACGACAGATGCAACACAAACATATATGTGACATCTCCCTCTCTATCTCTCTCTCTCTCTCTGTCTTTCTCTCTCTCTCTCTCTCTCGTGTCTTTCTCTCTCTCTCTCTCTCTCTCTCTCTCTCTCTCTCTCTCTTGATATATATATACTTACACACACACACACACATGTATGTATATATAATTACTACTAGACTTAAAAAGAATAAGTCCTGCGGTTGATTACTTCAACTAAATAACCCTTTCTGGCAGTGCTCCAGCATACCCGCAGTCAAGTGACTGAAACGAACAGAGGAAAACATGAATATATATACCTTCGTATCGAAGAATAAGAATGGGTCTCAATGACGCTTTGGTGTACAAATATTCTTTATTTTTAGGTTAACCATGCTTTACCATTGGTTCCATGGTAAGAGAAATATCTGTTAGGAATAATCAAGAAATAAGTCAAGAAATAAGCAATATTTATCTAACAATGCGGTGTTGAACACTTATTCTCACTATTTGATATTAATGCAGTGTGTGTGTGTGTGTGTGTGCATGTGAGTATTGGTATCTGTGTACAAATGCGCAACAGTATTTTAACATCAAAACGCTTAATATTTATTCGTACTCCCACATAAGATTTAGCAGTAAAGACAGTTCTTAAATTCTCGACTTTCCCAATTAGTCGGCATTATCAATATGATGGAATAATCACATTAATTTCAAAACCCGAACATAATTCGGTACCGAACAGTTGACACTAGTCTTCAAGGTTCTTTCGCAGACAAGGAACAATTGCCTGAATGGAGGTCTGGATCTAAATTAAATAAACATGAGTATAGAAGTTGTTTTTGACAAAAACTGGCTCTGAAAATTTCTCTGGGTGGACTCTAATGACATTATACATGTTCAATAATGAGAGATCGGTGAATCTCACCTTTCACTGATTTCTGGTCCCCGAAGTGTTAATCATCAATCAAATCGATGTTACAAACCTAAATCTTTGGCTAAATTCATGGTTTACGTTTTGCTTTAGTTTTCAGAACCTGTGAAAAAATAGAATGCATCTAGGTTTCTTATCTCTCAGCTAAGTGGACGAAATCCTTTAGAAACTATTTTAAACAGAATCTACATTAGGAGGAGAAACGCCAAAGGCATCGCTAGAAGGTAAGCATTAGGATATCAGATCGTTAAGCAATGAATTTATCAAGCTGGAGAAAACCCCAGTTCTTTATTCGAAAATTTAAAGTTGCAAGTCATGTATAAAAAGCAATATATATTCTAGTAGTAATCATAGAGATAACGCGTGTGTTATGCTTCCGAATGTAAACAGAAAATCGCAGAAACAAGCATAGATAAGAAAAAGAACCACTGTCTTCAAAGTTCTATAAGAAACATCGTGGAAAGCGTCAGTTTCTACCAGATGATATGTATATGTCCATATATATATATATATATATATATATATATATATATATATATTGTTATATTCGGAATGGTCATATTGCCAGTTTAGCCAATAAAAACACACGCACTATAATTTGGTGTTATTTTGCTTCAGTGATATTATTTTTTACATTAATCTTAATCTATTTCGGCCAAAGTTCTTTCGTCACACTCCTGTGACCGCATCAGTGGTCCTTTGTTTTCTTCTCACTTACGTGTCTCTCCTTACTAACCGTCAGCCATTTTGTATTTCTATTATTTGTCTTCATTTGCGCATGCTTATATCTCTATGTGCGTCTATGTTTATTTAGTGTGTGGGGGGGATGCCTGTAATATTTGTATCTTCTGGTTATATACATTCTTGTAATTTGTATTTTGTTTTTGTTGTTGTTGCTTTTGTTCTAATTTTGTTCATGTGTTTACATCCACCCATTATTATCATTACATATGCTTGTATGTATGTATAACAACAATATTAGTAATAATAATAATAAATCTAATCGAAAAAAAAAATATATATATATATACATATACATATATATATATACATACATATACATATACATATACATACATATATACACACATACATACACATATAGATATTCATTTCTATTTCTTTAATTACCTGTGTATTTATTATGTTTGCAGGATCCACTATTGTCATACGACTTCACATAAAAAATCTTGCACATAACAAATATTTAAACGTATATATATATATATATATATATGAAAGATAAGATAATCTGGAACTCGACTGCGGAAAGAAAAGTCCAAACGACTCATCCTTGTTTTCTTTGTATCGTCTGTTTGGATGTTTTACGTTCTTGTCCCATGTCTGTGTACATATATATATATATATATATATATACAAAATATGGGGGTTTAGTTCACAGGTGATCTAAACGATTCGGTACGCTAGGTAAGTGCTGTAACGAATTTCTAGGGCTCCGAGGTTATACACGAGACGGAGTTAGGAAGCCATTGTAGATTTCCGATGCAACGGATATATAATTGATAAAGAGATGTTTGCCTTCCCTTGGCGTTTGTTTTCCTCTGTAACAACTATATATATATATATGTGTGTGTGTGTGTGTGTGGTGTGTGTGTGTGTGTGTGTGTGTGTGTGTGGTGCGTTTGTGTGAGTGCTGGGGCTGGGTTTGTGTCTCTGTTTGTCCCCCTGCCGCCGCTTGGAAACCAGTGTTGGTGTGTTTGCATCCTCTAGCTCAACAGTTCTGCAACAGTGACCAATAGAATAATTACAGGTGTCGATTCATTCGACTAACAAAAAAATTTCCAAGGCGGTGGCCCAGCATTGCCGCAGTCTAATGACTGAAACAAATAAGAGAAAATAATTAAAGATACGTGTATTTGAGCGCGCGCGTGTGTGTGTTTGCGCGCGTTAAAAATGCTTAATGTAGAAGATTTGCAAACGTCTTCCATTTCCCCTTTGAACGCAGCTTTGTTTTTGAAGCGCCGTCATCTCTGATCTTGTAGAGTGCCATGTATCTCCAGCACTTTTTAGACTTCTTTCTCTGCAGACTGCCTCACCTTCTTCAGTTTATAACATTTTCCACATTTTGTCTGATCGCTTTGCAGAGAATGAAGTACTTAATTTTATCTTACGTGCTCTTGCTTGTAGTTTTCCGTTTCTTCTGGAATTTCTGTCGTCTCCTCCGAGATTCATTAAAAAAACACCAAAAGACATATCGCAAGGTTCACTCACAATATGCAGACCAAAACAGTTTCCGGGTGTTATATGCGAGGCTGCAAAAGGTCACTTTAAAGGCCTCTACGACGGTACGAAGAGGCTTCGTTAAACGATTTGAGGTAAAAATGGAAAACATTACCGCAGTGACGAAAGACTTGGAAGTGTATTGTGAGCAGTGATGTGACAAGAACTTTGTGACAACATCTAATAGCGTGGTCACTACAGTGAGAGAGTGATGTATGCATGTGCGACGCATTAGTGCATGCATATATTAAAACCAAAAAGGGAAGAAAATATTTCAATTAAGTTTGAAAGTTCACAAATTTTTCTTATAAAATTCACGTACTAGAGGGCGTTAGTTTCCTTGTGATTGAATTGATGCCCCGATTGATGCTCACTGAACGCACTCAAAATTAATTCGTGAATAAAATATATATCAATATAATAAGAGAGATGTCATCTCTCTTATTACCGTTCTATACTCGGCTAACACTTCGTTCTAGGACGTACACATGTTGTGTTCTGCAGCAGGTTCTTAGTGGTGCCGCAATGTCTAAGCGAAATTCTAAAACACAGTATAATAATTTGTGTGTGTGTGTGTCTGTGTGTGAATTTAGCACCCAGCCGGAAGAGTTACTGAAAGGCTCAATCATTTATGGAACTTTAACTCGGCATGTTTTCAAAATACGCAATGCATCTCCAAGCAATATTTCAGGCTTTTGCTTATACGTTAGATATATTTTCAAAAGCAGAAGAACGCAGCATATTGAGAAAATAATAGTAAAAAGAACAACGTGAAGAGAAACGTGAAAGTTGTAAAAGAAAAAGGAAAGTAACCAGAGGAGAAAGCAAAGTATGCAAACTAAAATCTCCGCCCTCTCATTGCAGAAACTACAATTAATTCACCTGGTATAGAACAAAGTAAAGGCGCATGGTTGAGTGGTTAAAATGCCGGGCTCACTTCAATATGGAAGGGAATTCGATTCCCGGACAGGTTTGTGTGCTGTGTTCTTGAACAAGACACATTATTTTCACGTTGCTGCAGTTCATTCATCTGTAGAAATGAGTTGTGACGTCACTGGTGCCATGCTGTATCGGACTTTACCTTTCACTTGGATAACATCGGTGACGTGGAGAGAGGAGGCTGGTATGTATGGTGACTGATGGTCTTCCATAAACAACCTTGTCTTGAATTGTGCTTCGGAAATTTCTAGGTGTAATCCCAAGGTAATTTATGACCGTTTTTACATTTTTATAAAAAAAAATAACTGAGACTATGTTAAAGTCTGCGAGACCAGAACACAATCCAGTACGGGTGGTGTCCTCCAGTCTGTATGTGCGCATGTGTGTAAGTGTGTATGTATACAGTTAAAAATAAAGGTGATATTAGAAAAAAGTGCAATATATATTCTTCTACTCTGGGCACAAGGCCCGAAATTTTGGCGACGGGAACCACTCGATTACATCGATCCCAGTACGCAAATGGTGCTTAATTTATCGATTCCGAGATGTTGAAAGACAAAGTCAACCTCGCCGGAATTTGACAGCAGAAAGTAAAGACAGCCGAAATACTGCAAAGCTTTTCGCCCGGCGTGCTGCCTTTACTTATTTATTTACTGGGAATACACACAGAGCGGACAGACAAGGACAGACAAACGAATTGAGTCGATTATATCGACCCCAATGCGTAACAGGTACTTATTTAATCGACACCGAAAGGATGAAAGGCAAAGTCGACCTCGGCGGAATTTGAACCCATAACCTAGCGGCAGACGAAATACCTATTTCTTTACTACCCACAAGAGGCTAAACACAGAGAAGACAAACAAGGACAGACAAACGGATTATGTCGATTATATCGACACCAGTGCGTAACTGGTACTTAATTTATCGACCC
>NC_043001.1:78808558-78811058 GCF_006345805.1 Octopus sinensis | reverse complement strand
GCGTTTGGGAGTCGAACGGTGAATACGTAGAAGCTATTTCCCGTTTAACGGTTATATTTATGAGTGGCAACAGTGTAAAACGGATTTAAAAACTCATTATTAACTACAGACGCAATATTCGTTCACAATAGCATTCTGCATATCTTATACAACATGGATATACAATAAGAATGCCACAATACTAAGATATTCGACTTCAGAAAGCATCTCATATAGACGTATAATGCTGCTCTGATCTAGAACCATTCGTCTACACGAGATACTGACACAAAGTGAATACCGCTGCATTGTCACTTTGTGACTGTATATTCACGCCAAGTAAAATATACAGATTACTATCCTAAAATGTTGTTTCGTGGGAGCTGTTGATATCATTAGTATAAGTGTATATGTTTAGTTATTGTGCGAGAGTATATCATCGTCTAGTGTATGCCGCGAAGTACATTTCAATGAAATATTTTTTATTTACAGGGTTTGCTATCTTATCAGTGCTATTTCATTGGACGGTGTTAGTATAGAATATACTTTGTGAACCGAAATTGGACGATTGGTGCGTCTGTTTGGTAGTTGTTAATCTGGCAGGGTTTACTGGGCATTGAGCCTGTTTTCGCGATGGCATTTTTGTCTTCAGGTCATTTTGATAATGGAGGCAAACATATACATACATACATACATACACATATATACATGTACACGCACGTAAAATAGAAAGAGCGAGATAATACAATGGAAAGAAAGAGAGAGATAAAGTGTAATAAATGAACGCGGTTGACATAAACCCATCCTACCCTCTTATACACGTAGAGACATATATTCAGATATATTAACAGAGAGAGAGTGTGTGTGTGTGAGAGAGAGAGAGAGAGAGAGAGAGAGAGAGAGATGTATTAAATGAACTCGACTGATACAAATACGTCTTTACGCCATTTTTCTGATCACAGCGCCAAAATTGTAATTCATTGTCAGTTCTACTTTGTCAACGATGTAAAGAAATCTATTCTGAGAAAATGTATCTTTTCCACGTTTCGTTCATATTTCAGCAGTTTTGGTGTACATCAAGTGAAGCAGAACTCTCAACAAAGTTTTATAGTCGAGAAGTTGAGTAGATGCGGTTACAGTTTTGCTGTCAACCAGAATAACAATGGAATTCCAGTGCTCCAAAATGTTTCAGAGACAACGTCGTAACAACGTCTTTCGTGAAATTCAGTGCCGAACCAGTGACAGCAAGTGATGGGTCGACAACGGCAGTGCCAAAACGCCTAATACTCCATGTGTGAATTGAGTCTACTATTTGAAGTACTGTATGGAACCAATTGTGATATATGTAGAATTTGGTCTATGACCAGGAGGATTTAAATGATGTGGAAAAGCGTTTAAACTTCAGCTAATATTTTGCTGTTACTGATTATATCTCTCTAATGTAACACATCCTACTTTCTTATTCGGGTTTAAGATACCAGTATGCTGATTTTTTCCTACAGTATCTTTGAACAGAGTTATGGTCAGATGATTTCGATACACATAACCATTCCAGCTTCAACTATTACACATGATGGTCAGGATAAACGTCTAATAATTTATTAAACGCTCTGAACTAAAACCAGAAAGAAGGCTGACCTAGGTTGCAGAAGAGCAATCCTAAGTTACAGATAATTACACTAATGAATCAATAAGATGTAAACTTTAAATGACATTTATGAAACAAGGACAAAGTAAATTGACCAAAACATTTCCACTTACCCAGTCCCTGGTAGCCATAGAGTCGACAGCTATTTTTGATAGGAAATTGTGCGATGAATACGATAACGTGTAGTCATGCAAGAAGTACGCCACATGACAACAACCTGACTATTACAATCCTGAACGTACCAGTGATAACGAGATAAAAGCGAGCTGTCGTAATTATGATTATCAGGGTTTTAATCCACAAATATTAATCAATTGTAAACTCTCATCATGGCTCTCATAATCTTTGTCGAATTCTGTGAGATACTAGTCAAGCAATAACTTTTTCCTCTCGGTTTTTTAAAACTGTATGTTGGAATTTTGTTCTCGTTACATTTTCTACTTTGTTTCTTAACCTTTTGAATACACAAATCCTTCGTTAGGTTCTACCGACGTTTTATTCGGGTGTCATGTGGTTATATTGACCTAGACGACAGGATTAACGGATCACTCGAGTAGAGCATGAGATTTGAACTCATAACAAAAAGTAAACGATAAAAATTCCACAAGGCATCCGATTCGATTTTCTTGCAATTCCACCAGATTCACTACGTAGTACTGTTGTCTTGTTTTTGTTTTATTTTTGTGTGGGTTTCGATAGAATGAGGGCCAAAGTTGACCTGGGCAGTATTTGATCTTAGAGCGCAGTAAGTCGGAATAAAAACTGCAAAGAATACTTTAAGTTTGTCATTTCTTTTGTAACCTAACAGCTGGCATTTGTTTCACTCGTGCATTACCTTCAGATCCGGTCCGCCTTATATACAGCGTAGATATA
>NC_043001.1:78793558-78803558 GCF_006345805.1 Octopus sinensis | reverse complement strand
TGATACCTATCTCTAGCAAGTAGTTAGTTACCAGGGCGAAATTGTGGGCTGGCGCACTGCCCTGGTGCAGGTGCTCTGGCCTGTTACAAAATCTTTTCCTCCACTGTTAACGCTACCTCAATGTACTCTTTGCTGACCGTCTAGTCTCATTGACTCCAGTCGTTGTAGATGATTGCTTTCGAAAAATGAATCGTCATGCGTTTCCGAGTGAACTTGTTATTCTTGGCTTTTGTGGTGGCGAAAAACATGCATTCTGCAAAATATTGAGTTGTGACAAACAGTGAATGGAAGGCCGTTTTCAGTGTGCTATCACACTTGTCACCTTCAAACTGAACTAGCAAAATTTTGCAGGTCATCCTGTTAGGTATATCGTAATAACATACTAAGATTATAACCATCAAGGACTGTTTCTCTTAAAAGAAGTCTCCAACTTCTGGAATGCACCTCGTACAATAGTAAACGTTAGAGGCATACTACAAATTACATTATTTCATATTCGTTTCCAAATTTTCGTCCTTTTTATTTTAAAGAAATTAATGGGTAGAAAATTACCCTCATCTCTACTCGATCTCTCTTTTGACGATCTTTTCATCCTCGATCTATTCGACCTCGATCTGATCTCGATCAATCCGTCTTCGATCAATCCGTCTTCAAGCTATCCGACCTCGGACGTATCCGACAACGAACCGACCTCGATCAATCCGACGTTGGCCTCTTCGAATATCTAAAAGTGTAAAACAATTAGGCACAAAAAAATTCACATAAAAAAAACAATATATTGGGAAAATAAAATAAAATACTTATGAAAATGTATACAAACCATTTATAAAATCAAATAGGCTGATGTTTTTGCCTCTTAGTTCGTCTATCGCGTTAAGCTGCATGTCTTGGAATCTATCATTGCCGTACGCTGAGTTGTGTCTGTATTTGAAGAACAATCACATAGATAAACCACAGATGATAGGAAATAATCAGTTCGATCTGAAACTTTGAAACATATTCCAATTATATATCCCAGAGAAATCTTGCGATTCTCTATTAACCGAAGGATTACTTATTAAACGTAGTGCTGCCGTATTTAGCTACATCGTTCTTATTCCTCGTATCAATGATTGCATATTGTTTGAATATAATAATCATAAGAAAAACGTATTGGCGTAATTAAGGCTGTGTTCTGTAGAAGTTCGTTTCAAAATCATGTATTTCTGGGTAACTTACCAGTCGATTGCACGTTGGATTGTGTATTACAAGTATCAGGTTTAATAATACCGTCTGAGCAAAATTTCTTCGAAGGATGTAATGCGGAATCAAATTATACACGCACACACACACACACGCACGCACATACACACACACACACACACACATACACACACACACACACACACACACACATACATTCATATATTTTTATCTAGTCATCTGTATCTAGATATATATTTATGTATATACTTATACATTATATGTACGCAGTGATACGTATTTCTGTCGCGTTGTTTCTCTCTCTCTCTCTCTCTCTCTCTCTCTATATATATATATATATATGCGTGTGTGGTGTGTGTATTCATATATATATATATATATATATATATATATATATATATATGCGTGTGTGCGTGTGTGTATTCATATATATATATATATATATATATTATATATATATATATATATTCGCACACACACAGGCACGCACACACACACACACACACACATAATGCTCCACTGATCATTGCTAGAAGTCGCGTCAGTCAAAACATGTTCTATATATTTATTTACAAGCAAGCGTAGTGAACGAACCTAAATTGCATACATCTGCCATGAACACTAATGAGAAAAGACTTGCTTCCTATAATTTGGCATGTAGACTAGTCTCATATGAAATAAATTAGCTGCTATATTATATTTCAGGTAATACAATGTTTGCATTTTCTCTCATAGTTATATTGCAAAGACAGTACGGAGCAAGCAAAAATATATTAAGGGGTAAGAATTAAACTCCTTGACTTGCCAAGATCATGATATATTTCGTACAATGTGCAGTAAAAGAAATCTCTAGATACACCATTTGCTATAAAAATTTCAACAGCAAACGGTCGGTGTATTCAAATTAAAGCCAAGACGATTAAAAGGAAAGGTAAACCATTACCTAGGTGAAAGCTCTCTTACTATTTACCTATCTTTATCAGTACGAGAGAAATAGCCGTGTAAAATAAAGATGATTTTTCTACCGCACCCTGTATTACTAGCACGCCAACTGTCTTTTAAAAGTATAAAGACGAAAGTTTTTTGAATGAAGAAAGAAGCAATGTTAAATGAAGAAATTTGTTCAAAATCGGAGCAGAGATTGATATTTACAATCTTTCGTTAACAGCTGAAAACGTTGCTCTTATTATGATTCCCAATAGTAGAAACTAAAATGTTGCTTGAATATACGATAGAAACTATTTCACGTAGCTAAACTCTGCTTGTCTCTGCTGCCAAAGATATGTTTTCTCTCTCCCATTGCGCTAAAACTACGAATACCTTGTACGTGATAGAGAGGGGAAATATGAATACATCACTAAAATAATTCTTTCTAGTATAGGAACAAGGTATAAAATTTGAGAGGCGGGGCTAGACGATTAATTTACTGCAGTGCTGCGCTGGTTCTTGTCTTAACGATCCTCGCGAAAGGACGAAAGGCAGTAACGACATCAGGGAAATTTGAACTCAGCGTGTTAGTCCAGATGAAATGTCATTAGGAATAGTCTCTGTGATAATGTGTCTGCCGAGATGCGATCCCTTTCTTCTTTATTTACAATACTAAATAATGGCTTTGAATAAGGGAATGCACGTAGTGAAGAGAAGCGCCCAGTGAAAAAATAAAGAGGTAAAAGAAAATACTAAGAGTGAGTAGGAAGAAAAAAATAAACGAATTAGTTCCGGGAGAAGTGAGCCTCGTGGAGGGTAGAACTCCAGAACTATTCACTAAATTGCTGTAATTATGGAAATAAGACAGCACATATTACAGCACAAATAATGGACAAGAGTTGCGACGTCACAGGTATCATGCTGTATCGACCATTGCCTTTCCCTTGGATAACATCGGTGACATGAAAGTGGAGGTTAGTTTGCATGGGCGACTGCTGGCCTTCAAGACACAACCTTGCCCAGACTTGTGCTTTCGAGGGGAACTTTCTGCGTAGAATCACATGGTCGTTCATGACCGAAGGAGAGTGTTTACCATTCTAGACAAAAAAAAATGAGAATTTGTTTAAATGTAATATATTCAGAAGTAAGTCAAATTTGGAAGAACTCTGCTCTGTCACATTCGCCAAAGAAACAAATTTGTGATTTTACGTTTTAAAAGTCAGTTTCACCTTTTGGCCACCTTTCCTGACAATGAGCACCTGTTGATTGTATGGCACAGGAAAGTCACATATACATATTTCTCAAGCATTTCCTAAGCGTCCAATAATACTTTATTTGTTCCACGTCCTCGCGTTGTGTTTTTTTTTGTTTTTGTGTTTTCTTGTTTGGATTAACTTTATATATATATATATATATATATATATATATATATATATATATATATATATATGTATGTATGTATATATATATGCATATATATATATGTATGTATATCAATGTATCCATGTTCTTTTTGGTATTCATGACTATATAAATGTGCATGCATGTATGTATACGCACGCGCACACCCACGACGCCCACACCCATATATATAAATATATACATATACATATATATATATATATATATATATATATATTATATATATATAGATATATATATATATATATATATATTTGTATATAAATGAATGCATATATACATACCAGTGTATATTTGCATATTTGTGTAGGTGTGTGTACAAGTGTGTTTGTGTATGTTTGTATGCCTCCGGGTAGAGGTGATTATGTTTGCTCCCCTGTGTGTGTGTATGTGTGTGTGTATTCGTATCTATGATGTACGTGATGTATGATTGTCTGTATTTTAGTATGTTGGAAGTTTTCCATATTTGTAGATTTAGGTTTTCATCAGCCGTTTCAATCCCGACTGTCATCTCATATCAACAACTTAGATGAAGACACGCAGCCAAAGTAATGACAGAATACAAGAAAGAAAAAACAACAAATATAAAAGGAATCACCAAAAAAATACACAAATAAAATAGGAATAAAACAAAGTAAATCATATATAAATATAAAGTATCCAATAATACCAAATAATAGATCAAATATGGCGGACAGAACAAAACAACAACGATGTTAATAACCGCCGAAAAATCATAAAATAACATTAAAATAAACTCGAATAGATAGGACAAAAAGAGTAAGCAAAACCTAAAAAAAATATCAGAATTGTATACGAAACTAGGAATACGAAACTGTGCATTAATTATGCATTCAAGAAGATTTTTTTCTTTTTTTTTGTTTATTTTTCGTCTTTTTTTAGTTTTTTAGTTGATTTTTTTTTTTGTTTTGTTAAAATTGGATTATTGTCACGTCTGGAGATCATAGACCTATTGATGTTTGTCTAATATTTTAAAAGCGAACTGTGTACTGTAAGTAAGTTTATAGGCGGTTTAGAATTCAGAAATATCTCTTTTATTTAAATACAAAAGAAGAATGATAATAAATGAAAAAAGAAAAAAACATCTAACTTAGGAATATGAATTCACAAAGAAATTATGATTCTCTCATATTATATTATTATTATTATTACTATAATTATTATTATTATTATTATTATTATTATTATTATTATTATTATTATTATCGTTGTTGTTGTTGTTGTTGTTATTCTGCCAGCTCACCGCCAGAGAAAATGCTTAGCGGCATCTCTGCCGTTGCTACGTTCTGAGTTCAAATTCCGCCGAGGCCGACTTTGTAATCGGTTTATCCCCTTCCTCAAAATTGCTGCCCTAGTGGCAAAATTTGAAATCACCTCCATAATCATCTTCATTATTATTATTATTATTATTATTATTATTATTATTATTATTATTATTATTATTCTATGTTTGACTTTTGCTTTATGTCTGTACAAGTTGGCTCCAAGTCTGACCCAGAGACCTCAAGAGACAACAGGTTGGAAGTTATGTGCCATATATTTTGGGTTTTTTTTTTTTTGGTGTTGTACTAGTGAATGTCTAATACATAAAAATAAATTAAAAAATAAAAGAATAAAATACAATAAAATACAATAAATAAATAAATAAATAAATAACAGTTTGTTTTAAACCTTGGGATTACATAAAGAGTATTTTGCGTAGGATATGAGCAGTTCCCATGAGCACTATCTTTTGAATTTCTGCCATTTTGGGGTTTCCTGGTATCTGAGTTAGGTAGCAATCAGTCCCTTTCGCTATCATTCCCAGGGCCCCTATGACAACAGGTATTGTTTTAGTCTTCAGCTTCCACATTTTGCTGATTTCTATTTCAAGATCTTTGTATTTGCTCAGTTTTTGGTAGGTCTTGACAGATACGTTTATATCGATTGGGACAGTCATATCAATGAGGAGGCATGTTCTTTGTCTGAAGTCTTTCAATATAATGTCTGGCCTATTTGCATCTATCTTCCTGTCAGTTTGAATGGTGAAGTTCCAGAGGAGTGAGATGTGGTCATTTTCAAGCACAGGAGGTGGATTGTGTTCCCACCAGTTTTTTTCATGGGGCAAATCCAGGTTATTGCAAATTACCCAGTGAATATATTGTGCAGCTCTATCATGCCTACTGAGGTACTCTGTAGGCGCTAGAAGATTGCATTTGGAGACAACATGGTCAATGGTTTCATTTTGTTGTCGGCATACACGACATGTTGGGCTACTGCCGTTCTTTAATATGTTGGCCTGGTAGTTTCTTGTTGGTAGGCATTGATCTTGAGCTGCTATGATAAACCTCTCTGTTTCAGATTTTAAGCCAGAGGCCATTAGCCATTGATGGGTCAGGGCTTTGTCGATATCTGCATTATTCGCTCTCTTTGGGTATTTGCCATAGAGAGGTTTTTCTTGCCATTTATTATTCAGAATATCTAAGGCCGCAGTTTTGGCACGGGTTTTCATGCGCCTAGCTTTTTCTGTGCTTGTTTCTTGTATATCTATCTCTAATTCCGAAATTGGTTGTATTCGGAATTCACTTAGATATTCCTTTGCCTGTTTTGTGACTGAGTATGACGCTTTCTTCTTCTTCTTCTTCTTCTTCTTATTATTATTATTATTATTTTATTATTATTATTATTATTATTATTATTATTATTATTATTATTATAATTATTATTATTATTATTATTATTATTATTATTATTATTATTATTACTATAAGGTGACGTGCTGGCAGAAGCGTTAGAGTACCCTCTATTCTGTTTTTTGTTCTATAGACACAAAGCCCGAAATTTTGGTGGAGTGGGACCAATTGATTAGATCGACCCCAGTACGTAACTGGTATTTAATTTATCGACCCCAAAAGGATGAAATGCAAAGTCGACCACGGCGGAACCCTGTTAAAATATTGAGCAGCATTTCTTATGGCTTAATATTCTGGCGAGATCGACTTTTGCATTTAAGTATTTCGGAATCGATAAAATAAGTACCAGCCGAGCATTGGTGTCGATTTATTCGACTTATCCCCTCCTACGAAGTTGCTAGACTCGTGACAAAATTTGAAACCGTTATTATTCTTCTAAGAAGAAGGTAGCGAGCTAGAACGCCGGATCAAAATGCTTAACGGCATTTCTTCCGCCTTTACATTTTCAGTTCAAATTCCGCTGAGGTCGACTTTGCATTTCATCCTTTCGGTGTTGATTAAATAAGTATCAGTTGAGTACTGGGGTCGATGCAATCCACTTAATCCCTTTCCCCAAATTTCAAGCCTCGTGCCTACATTAGAAAGCATTGTTGTTATTAATACTACCACTACTACTACTGCTGCTGCTGCTGTTGATGCCGCACTACTAGTATCACCATCAACACCACAACCACCACCACTTCTGCTACTACTACTACTACTACTACTACTACTACTACTACTACTGTTGATGTTACTGTTATTATTTTGTTGAACACTAACTCTACCAGTGCCTATCAGACCCTAAAGTTGAGTAGATTTAGACTTAACTGTGTTATTTTATGATTATGGACCCTTCCTAGAATCCTCTTTTCTAAGTAACGCTAATGGACAGATTTTCTTTTATTTCTTTACGACGTTTCGCAGCTCCTTCTATAATGGTCGACATAACACTTGTATCAATAAGACTTGTTATCGGTACTTCAACCGAAATTTCTTTACCCTTAGCATTTAAAATTATTTTACGGTGATATTGTTGTCATTTGAACAAGCCATTTGAGTCTAAGCTTCCAGGAGTGCCATGAGCCTAAGTTTCCTGCAGTGCCATGAGCGTGCCTTTTGTTTTTTTCCTTACCAATTCATACATACTGTTTTACTTGTGTATAAGCAGCTCCCAAGTATTAGACGAACCATCAATTTGATATTAAATCTTGGTAGGAAAATTTTTACCCATCATATTTTTAGTATTTTCCCGTGTAAATGTCGTACACAGTTTTTCCCGTTTAGATCTATCATAAAACAGTGCGATTTATCCACGAAGATATACGATATGTCATTTAAGATGATGTCGAGTCGGTTTGACTTAAACATCATGCATGTCGTGGTAGTATATATCCCAGATAAATCATACTGACACTCGACTCATTTTCTACAACAGATTCGAAGTTGTACTTATGGGATTTTTGTACAGCTGCGACTCTTTATTTCTTCGTATATCTTCTATTGAAAGAAGGTCGCAATTCAGACATGGTTTCAAGTACAGCTTATATGGAGCACCCAAATAATGTGACCGATTGTTACCAGTTATTGCCTCCTCTCAGAGTCATTCCAAATGCATCATTTCTGCTTGTTACTCAGCTTAAGATTATAAATTAGGTTTATTCTTGTTTTTCACTAGTGTTAGTTTTTCTTTAAAATGAATAATAGAACACATAATGAAAATTTGTTTCGTTCTAAGACACCACATTTTCCTAAGGATTGTGGATAAATCAGCGCTTTCGTTATCAAACAGAATATTTAACTGATTGCCGACCCGTTTATCAAATATCAATTCGTGATAAGTGTAACTCAGTTCACAATATATCAGTGATGAATGAATCACTGAAAGACGAGGGTAGATGTAATGCCAAGTTAAGAGATACTGAATCACAATTATCCGGCATGCAGTCTTGGTTTTATTCATGGATCGCTTGGATGTGCGTGTATGTGTTTATTTGTTTCTTTGTGTGTGTGTGTGTGTGGTGTGTGTGTGTGTGTGGTGTATGGCCTTTTTGTTTGTTACAATCTAGTTTATCTAGTAGCTCGGGGAATTGTATATAGAGAGCACTAGATCTCCTATACTGTTCATTTTCCCGTTTCTTGGTTTCTTAGTGGTTATCTTTAACTTTTTGTGTTATTTGTGCTACTCAGCGATGTGTGTTCAGTGCTAAGTGATTTTGCGTTGTTTGAAGAATTTATGGCTCTTAACATATAATATTCTTTATATACCGAGTCTGATGATTTGTTTTGTTACATTTTAATAACATATTATAATGGAGGGTCGTGTTTTACTGGAGATAGATATCTAGTTCAAAAGATTTTATTAATGCTTTTCATCAGCACAGACCTATGTGATTTAATACGCGCAAAGCTTTGTGTTATGTGGTAAAGATAATCTAGGTATTTTGTGTGCAGCACTGGCATTCTACTTTCATACTGCTATCTCTATCAGTCGAGCATCCATCATTGACGAGACCAAGGAAGGTTGAAATCACATGATCAGGTGGTCTTGGTGGTGAGGGATTATCTTGCCACTAGCAATATAAACAAGAGTGCATTTGGCACCGAAAGCCAATATGAGAGATTCTCTTATGGTATCTATTACAGTATAGTTTGTTCTAAAAGAATATTCACAGTTAAGTTGGGATAAATATTACCATAATTGTGTATATGATATCTCCAATTCGACCAGATAAATATTATCGTGTCTTGAAATTGATATTTGAAGAGTTAACTTGATTCCAGATGGGTCGCATAGAGAACCCATTGATTAGCCCCTAACGTTCCTGTCTATCGGTACAGACGTATTCATGGTCGTTTTGTAACATTTTCTGGTTCTCGTTAGCACTGTCTCTTTTGTGTGTTAATTTATTCTGTGTATGAATCACACCACAATCTCTTTCCTAACTGTAAACGTATTCTCTTTTCGATTAGACTAGGCACATTGGATGTAGAGAAATGTTTCTTCAAACCTTCGAATACTCTGTAGTTATTTATTGATATTGTTAACATTTAATAATTAGCTGCTTCTTAGTCGACATGAACATCGACTAATATTTCCATTAATTTTCTTTTAAAACGTACATAAATACGTGCGAATACACACAGATTCTCTCCCAAACGCTCAAACACAAACACACACAAATTAACAAGTAGTCATACTTAATTATGCGTTACACATTGAAGACATTTATAGATAGACAGGTTGTTTACGTCAAAAGAATTGTAGACAACAGCAGGGAATATGAAATAATTTGTTTTCGCTGTAAAACTCGAGCTGTGAATAATTACATATATATATATGGAGTTAAAACCCTTTTGCATAGGGGTCACATAATACATATATAAATTCCTAAGTAAGAATGTATGTTTGCATTTATGTATGTAGGTCGGTAGATATATGAGAAGGTATGTAGTGCATATCTAATAAACAATAATTAAGCGGTCAATAAAGTAAATTAATATTGTTTCTTAGACTAATATATAGTATTAAATTATGAAAGTCATTAGATGTATTGTAGAATTTTTTGTGATGAGGGAACTACGAAGTAAATGTGATGTGTGTGTATATATATGTAATATATATAATATATCATATATATATTATATTATATATATATATATATACTATATATATATATATATATATATATATATATATAATATATATATATATA
>NC_043001.1:78786058-78788558 GCF_006345805.1 Octopus sinensis | reverse complement strand
ATCAAATCACTGTACGTTTTGCTGGAATGTTTTTATCTATTCCTAATGCAATAAATTTTGGTGATGTCAAAATGAGTTAATTGTTTCCAAATGCATTGAGTGTGAGGACTGAGGCATTTACTACAGTTCTGTATAGTATCCAATGGGTCGTGACTCTTTAACGCATTACCTCTCATTAGAATACTAAACCAGTAACGAAAACTCCCAAAATTATTTTAGCGTTACCATTAACAGGAATATGGTGACTAAAGTATATCAATACCCTTCTAAAGAACGGGGTACTCACAGTTGCAATGCTTCAGATAGTAGATATATTTGATCAGTTTGATGTATCTATCTACCTGTGTGTGTGTATATATATATATATATATATATTATATATATATATATTGGGTCATCCCATAAATAGTGCGGTTTTTTTAATACTTTTATTTTTCAGAATTAAAATAAACAAAGTTCTTTTTTAATCTAAAATATACTCTCTTTCATTTTCTACAATGCTCTTCAATCTATCTCCTAGAATTGCAAGACCCCTCTTCCAGAATTCACTCGTCCGTGACGTACAGTATTCCTTTGACCTCGTTTACAGAATTCATATTTTTCCTGTCCAAACGATTTTGATGACTGCGGAATAAATGATAATCAGATAGCTTATTGACTGTAGCATCGTTTGCTATTGAAAGTGTTCCAGCCTTTGGAATGTCATCCTCGCTATATGTAGCCGAGCATTATCCTGATGGAAAATTACCTTTCGTCTTGGAACCAAAGATAGTCGTTTTTCCTCTAGCGCTGACTTAAACCGCCCAAACTGCTCGCAGTAGATCACCTTTGTTATCCTTTGATTTGGGTTGAAAAGTTCAAAGTGGACTGAACCCTTCATGTCCTAACAAACAAATATGCACACCTTACGTGAGTGAAGACCTTCATTAGCCTGGGCTGTAAATGTTTCTCCTTTCCCTAGCCACTGACTTCGGCGTTCGACGTTTTTAGAGACTACCCATTTCTCATCAACTGTCACTATTCGGTCCAAAAGATGTTCATTCGTGAGACGTGACAGCAAAGAAGGGAATAATTCAGTCTCTGCGCGCGATTAGATTCGTAAAGTTTGTGATGAACACACTAATCCAATTTGCTGACTTTTCCGATGTTACGCAGATGTCAATAAATGGTTGAAAGACCAAATCCAAGCTTCTCTTCTAGTTGCTCAGCAATTACGATAGGATTTTGTTCCACCAAGGTTTTGCAGGACCTCCTCGTCAAGCTCTGTAGATCTTCCAATATGAGACTCATCTTCTAGGCCGTAGTTTCCGGGTCTGAATTTCTGGAACAACCGTTGACACTAGCTTACGCTTATTGACCGATCCCCATACACTGCATTAATAGTTCTCGCACTTTTCGTTGCGCTGTTGCCTTTACCGAACTTATAAATCAAAATATGCCGAATATGCTCTTTTGTCACTTCCATTTTAAATCTGAAAAAATAAGTGTTAAAATCGAACTGCACTATTCAAAACTTACACTAAGAATAAGTACAGGGGAAAATTACTACATGTTTTTATAGCAAGTTGATGCAGGTAGTTTATCCCGTCCCACTCCGACTTTTAGCTAATGCAACTGGAAAAACCGCATTTTTCTTGGGATGACTCAATACACACACACACACACACATGCATACAAAGAATGCAATAAATTGCCATAGGAAGGATGAAATCCAACGTTTCGCACAAATTACCTCGTCAGGAGAAATCTAAATCTGAAAGGAGAATAATTAATGAGGTATAGCAATTTACAGTTGAATGTGGTTTTAGAGACTCTGTGATCAAGGATTTCACGTGAAAGGATTGCAGCCAACAATGAAGCATGGCGGCATTTCTGTGACGGCCAGGGGAGCAATTTGGAGCAGTAGTCAGTCAGAGCTGGTGGTGTATGATGGAGACATTAACTCAGATAAATATGCGTCTTTATTGCAAAAAGGATTCCTTCCAATCCTCTCCGGTAATGAAATGATTAAAGACTTTATTTATGGAAAATAGGGCCCTTTGTCACATAAATAGAAAGACACATGACTGCTTGGAAGAGAATGGCATTAAAATGTTTCCATGGCAAAGCCAGTCACCAGATATGAACCCTATTGAATATGTCTGGGGTATAATGGAGAGGACAATTCGTAAACAGAAGAAAGCATCCTGAAAGCCAGATCTTTTAAGATTAGAGCATGAAAATTGGCAAGAAATTCCACAAGAGAATATTCGTCCTTTGATCAGTAACAAGGGTATGACAACTGAATATTAAATATTCACATTATAACAATTAATAAATAACTTGAATGCATTATTTCAGATTTAAATAAACCTTAACGATTATAAGATTGTCTATTTACTTTTGTCATATCTGTGTGTGTGTGTGTACACACACACACGCACACACACGCAAACATATATATATATATATATATATATATATATATATATATATATATATATATATATATACTATATAT
>NC_043001.1:78783238-78785958 GCF_006345805.1 Octopus sinensis | reverse complement strand
TTATACAAAATAAAGTTTCAAAACCATGACTATTTTTAATCTCTGCTCAGTTTCCCATTGGCGGTGTCCTTCTTGTGGTCTACACACTCCATCCATCGATACTACACTGCTTCAACCCCTAGATGAAATAGTTTTAATGTTGTTGGTCAACTAACTCAGCAGCAGTATATATGACGACATCATTGTTGTGACACTGCTTCCTAGCCAAGTAATTTTTTTTGTTTTGTTTCGTTTTTTTTTTACGTTTGGGAACAGATGATGTGATGAGCCGAACCTGATGCGCTTTTGAACATATGTCAAAAAACGTGATATCATGTGGTGAACAGGATCAGAGTTTCCTTCAGTGGTGGCAGTTGCAGCACGTCTAGACGTTGGATCATCTTGAAGACTCTGATTCCCTCCTAGATCAAGTTGCCCACTGTTGTACTGTAGATAAAATTTGGAGTATCATCTATACATGTAGCAACAGTATGAGTATGAATATTGTTTGAGGGACTTGATAAAACTACGAAGCCAAATATTGTTCATTTTCAAGAGAAGTCGCTACTTCTTACTTCTGAAGTTCAGACGTTAGTTTACCTGGAAATAAACAACGCAGTTATCAGTAAGAATTGTTGAAATTAATGTATACAAAAGTTGAAAACTCAAACATAATTCCTTAATAGTCAGGCAATGAACTTTTCTGCTCGCCCTCGTAGAAGTATATTAATTCACATCGGTTTTATGTCACCAGCTGCAAATCTGAAATTGCGACGTGCGTCGGTTAGATTTAAGTTGCGTTTATCTTAAGTAGTTGTGTATAGATAATAATGAAGTCTGTTATATTATGTACTTGGTTTCCGATTTATTGTTGAGACTGATTTCAATTTTATTGCTGCGATGTTTATTATTATTATAATCATCATCATCATCATCATCATCATCATCATTATTATTATTATTATTATTATCATTATTATTATTATTATTATTATTATTATTATTATTATTATTATTATTATTATTATTATTATTCAGTAGTTTTATTTTTATAGTGTGCTTTCACTTCACTACCGAGCGCAGCTGTGTGCCTTGGGTATGTGCTGTGATTTGTTGTGATGCTCTGATGGTTATTGTATGGAAAGTGTTCTGCGTAGGATGTGTGCAGTGCCTAGTAGTGCAATTTTCTGTATGTTATATGTGTTTGTAAGTCCTGGTGTCTTTGTTATGTATTTGTCTGAATATTTTTTATCATGCCTAATGCACCTACTATGATAGGAATTGTTTCTCTTTTTAGATTCCACATTCTGGTTACCTCTCTTTCCAGGTCTTTGTATTTTGAAAGTTTCTCCATTTCTTTTAGAGACACGTTGTCATCTGCCGGTATTGATACATCAATTAGAAAGCATTTTTTTTTCTTCATGATCCCTGACAACTATATCTGGTCTGTTGGCCTTAATTTCTCTATCTGTGTGTATCGGCATATCCCAGAGTATGGTTGCTTTCTCGATTTCTGTGACCTTTTCTGTGACCTTATATTATTATTATATTATTATTATTATTATTATTATTATTATTCAGTAGCCTTTTTTTTATTACGTGCTTTTATTGCGCCGCCGATTGCAGCTCTGCATTCCTTGACAATGTGCCTTGTCTCGCTGTGTTTCTTTATATCATATTATATTATATTATATTATATTATATTATATTATATATTATATTATATTCCGCAAACTCGTTGTGCGGGGTTCCAGTTCTTCGATTCCGAGAATGTTACCTATCATTGTAGATTCAGGGTTTTGTGTATCTTTCATTTGTCCTTCATCGATTATCCTTACTTGTATCAGTCACTGAACTGCAGCCATGTTGAAAAGTTAAGTCGAAAAAAATCGAACAGAGAACTATTTTTGTATTTTTTTTTTTTTAATCTGATACTTATTCTATTGGTCTCTTTTGCCGAACTAGAAGTTTACGGGCGGTCAGCAAGCGGTGGCTGGGCACAAATACATGCCCAAAGACAAACACACCACAACACATACCACACACACACACACACACACACACACACACACATAGGCTCATATAGAGACACATAATCTCTCTCTCTCTCTCTCTTTCTCCCACATATTCACATATACATACATATACATTGCGCATGGTGTACAAGGGATTATAAAAATGGAGGAAGGGGCGAGCTGGCAGAATCGTTAACACGCCGGCGAAATGCTTAGCAGTAATTCGTCTGCCGCTACGTTCTGAGTTCAAGTTCCGCCGAGGCCGACTTTGCCTTTAATCCTTTCGGGGTCGATCAAATAAGTACCAGTTACGCACTGGGGTCAATATAATCGACTAATCTGTGTGTCTGTTCTTGTTTGTCCTCTCTGTGTTTAGCCCCTTGTGGGTAGCAAAATATATGTATTTCGTCTGTCGTTGCGTTCTGAGTTCAAATTCCTCCGAGGTCGACTTTTCCTTTCATCCTTTGGGATTCGATTAAATAAGTACCAGTTACGCACTGGGGTCAATATAATCGACTTCATCCGTTTGTCTGTCCTTGTTTGTGCCCTCTGTGTGTAGCCCCTGTGGGTAGTAAAAAAATAAGAAACGTTAGCACGCCGGGCAAAATGTTTAGCAGTATTTCGTTGTCTTTATGCTCTGAGTTCAACTTCCACCGAGGTCGACTTTGCATTTCATCCTTTCGAGGTCGAAAAATTAAGTACCAGCTGCGTACTGTGGTCAATCTA
>NC_043001.1:78768238-78778238 GCF_006345805.1 Octopus sinensis | reverse complement strand
GCTTTCGAATTTGTGTAGGAACCTTGATCCAGAAACAATAACTAAAACTCTATCTTGAAAACAATGCTACACTCAAACAACACCAGACCTCCACTGCATGCTCTCGATAAAGCTAGAAAAATCAGTAGGAAAATTTGCTACAGCACAAACTATTTCAGGTTATTCTGGCAAAAACCAAGTCAATAAATGTAAACCGGGATGACTCTCGTACTTGCAGGGATAGTTTTTAAGAACAAAATCAGCAACAACAATGACTCCAAAGATAGATGCAAAATTTGGTGGAGACGCCACAACAGAGACCATACGAACACGATTTTGACTGAACAAACCCCCCTTGTTAAAACGGACAAAATGAGCATGAACATAGATAAAACGAAACGAATACAAAAGGCACAGAGTGTCAACCACGGACACAACTTCCCGGTTCAATTTCTGCCTTTTATCACAATGGCATATTGTTAGAAAGACGGCAGGCCAAAAAGTAAATGGCGGTTATAAACGAAAACCGCTAGTGATAATTGTAGAAAGCCGAAAGCTCGAAATCCCACCATCCATCTCCGTTATACAACCAAATTAACATCGACTTATGAAGGGAACTATTGAGAAGGATTTGGGATGCCACATCAAATAACGTGACTAGATTGCTAGATATAGCAGCTAAATTTCAATCAAATCTCTCGCATTATTTTAATTCTAGACATCCTGTTTAATGTGATCTTGAATTAACTATATACGTGAAAACAAGATATTTTCACAACTGGGGAATCATTCATTATAAATCGATTCATTCAGGTCTCATACGGAGCTAAATAGCAAGAAAAATAAATTCTCGCGTATGCCCATAGAAATTGCTAACGAAAGGAAAGCCCACAATTTCAACAATAGCACAAATGAAAGTTAGTAAAAACACTTAAAAGAGAAGTAACTTCAATAACAGAAATCCCCAACTGCAAAACGAAGAAGACGACAACCACACTTAAAAGAACAAGGAATGAAAGGACAATATAAAAACAACACAAAAAATAGCACCAACACAAAATATTCGGCAAATACGGTTCTTCTAAATAATTTTATAGATGATAGTTGGATGGTGAAAGTGGTGGTAGTAATGGGGGTGGTGGTGATGGTGTCATACCATGGTCCATTGCAGATTGATAGTCGCAAATCTCGGAGTAAAATGATAGCAATTGTTCTGGCAATTCCCAGAGGTGATAAAATTATTTCTAATTCTAAACATCCCTACGAATATATCGCTTTACATTTTTGCGTTGCTATTATATTAATCACGTTGCAACACTAACACTATATTGCTACTCTTCGTATAAGTTAGTCCAAGTTAGAATTTTCAGCTGTTTCTTAGTGTTTAAGCTGTTGGACTCGTGAGCACAAAATTATAGGTTCATACCATGGACTGGAGAGTGAGTTGTGTTGCTGAGCAAGACACTTCATTCTCTGTGTTGTATTGTGTCATGTCGATATTTAGTCCCAAATCTTGGAATTGCAAGATATATACGGTTCTTGTAATTCCTAGATATACTTCATTGGGTTGATGATATCTTTATATCAAATTAAAAGTATCCCTATTTTCATATCTTATTGCTTTACTTTGTCTGTGTTGTATCGTGGATGATAATCTATAATTTCTGAAATACAGTGCTGGCTTTCTACTGTTTGCTTTTCTTTATCGAGAGAAAATATTGAACTCAGGAATGGATTTGACAAACTAGGTACCAATTCTCTGAATCAATAAAAGCTTAAAAGCAACAACATCTTTATCTCAACCTGTTGTACGATTTAAAATTATTTCCAAAGACAACACCTATTAACAATAGTAGACATAACAACGCAATCGCTACTGCCATGAACAAAAAAAAACAAAGACAAAAAAGCACGTAAAAATGGAACATGATTTCCGATACCAGACCCCAACGCAAACCAAGTCTTTTCAATTTCATTGAAAATAAAAAGAGAAACCTTTATATATTAAACTATAATAATAATTGTCAAACTACTTTTAAGCAAATTTTCAAGATATCCATCTTCATGTAAAAGTCGAGTTCAAAGAAAGAAAATGACTGAAATTATATGAGAAAATTGGTGAATGCTGAATTCTTTCTGTAATTGAAATGGAAAAATCATGTTTAATCTTTTGATATGTATATATATGATTGACTCAGTGTGCGTACATATATATATATATATATATATATATATATATATATATATATATATATATATATATATATATATATAATATATATATATATATACATATATGCATATATATATATACATTTATATATATACATATATATGATTGTATTTATGTATGTATGAGTGTGTATGTTTATATTTGTCCATACATACATGTGTGCGTATATATGTATTTATATGCACAAACGTAGATAAATATACAATATGTGTATGCATACACGCATATATATGTGTGTGTATGTGTGCGTATACAGTGAGAGAGAGTTGCCGTTGAAAAAATATTTCCTTTTTTTATTTGTTTGTATTAATGTTATGAAGTTATGAAAATAAAACATCGCTTGATGTTTGGCAATATTGGACTTTTAAACTATATGTGCGTAAGTGTGTGTGTATGTGCGTATGTTTGTGTGTATGTAAGTATATATGTTAATGAGTGTATGTATTGTTATGAATGTTTATTTACATACATAGGAATCTCACACTGCTACGTGCGTATGTATGTGTGTGTGCATGAGCGTGAGTATGTATGTGTGTGTGTGTGTGTGTGCATACGTATATATCTGGCGCTAGCATTATATCCATATATGCATGTACGTGGGACAAGTTTTCTTAAGATGCCATGACTATGTTTCCCCTTTTCTTCCATTCACACAACACCGCACACATATAGCAGTTCATAAATGTACGAAATCTATATATTGGTTAAGATATATATATATATATATATATATATATATGTACGTATGTATGTATGTATGTATGTATGTATGTATGTATGTATGTATGTATGTATGTATGTATGCATATATATTATGTATACATGCGTGCGTGTGTCTGTGTGTGCATGTGCGTGTGTAATAATTGTCTGCTGTGTTGCTTCGAGATTTTGTGGTTCTAGGATCGATCTCAGCATTATTGCCAACGTCTTTATATCAAAACAGTGGACAAAGCCATTGCTTATAGTGTGTTCGTGTGTGTGTGTGTGTGTGTGTGTGTCAGAGAGACACAGACAGACAAACAGATGAACAAACAGAGAGGGTGTACAAAAAGAAGAAAAGAAAGATTCAGAGAGTGACGGAAATTTGTACCAGTAAAATATTGGGACCATGTATCGATGGCTCCCTCACCTTAAAATTGCAAGATTACCGACAAAACTAGACAGAATCATCATCATCTGCAGCAGCAGTAATGTTATCATCATCATCATCATCATCGTCATCAATACTATCATTATTATTATTATTATTTACTTTTAATCTGTATGTGTGTTACAATAACTTTTTGGAGCACACCCAGCGTCCTAGGGCGAGTGAAGGATAAGAGATGTTACACTATGACTGAAAGCTTAGGGAGGGGAATGGCAGGGGCAGTTGCGAAATATGTTCATGTAATATAACACAGACGTTTAAATTGATATGGATTTTCTAAGGATGTGGGCAATACCTCACAGCACAATCTTTTGGATTTCTTTGAGACATGGTCCAGCTGAGATATTATCTAGGTATTTCTAACATCCCTTTCTTAGCAAACCTAGGGCACCCTCAATAACAGGAACAGTTCTGGCTTTAAGATGCCATGTCTTTTGTATTTCAATTTCCAAGTCCTTATATTTACTTAATTTGTCAAATTCCTTTACAGATATATTTTTATCAGTGGAAACACTAACAACTGTTCGTCTACAAGTATTTTCTTTCAATGTCTCTAATGACTATGTCTGGTCGAGTAGCCTAAGTCGTTCTCTCAGTATTGACTGGAAAAGTGACATTTTTACCTTCCGTGACTGGATGATGTTCGTACCAGTAAGCAGGTGCTCTGATTTTCTAATGTTTAGATATTTTCCAATGTCAATAATGTCCTACCATATCGTGGCGATTTTTGTATTCGTTTCGTGTTAGCACAGGACATCCTGAGACGAGGTGGTCTATTGTTTCATCAAATGTATCGTAAAATCTGCATTTAGGATCAGAACTGTTTTGAAAACCGTTAGCCTGGTAGATTTTGGTAAGCAAATTTTGATCATGTGCCGCTGATATGAAAATTTCAGTCTCTGCTTGCAGTCCTGTGCTTCTCAGCCACTGATGGGTTGTTGGTTGGTCTACACCAGCATTTCGGCTTCAAAGTATATATTGCCCATGCAAAGGCTTCTGTCTCCACCAATCCTCAATTTGTTTCTGCCCGTTCTTTTTTACAATCTGTTCAATCCGTTTTGTTAGTTTAGTGGCAGTGGTTTCAGGTTCTTCATCTAATTCAGGCTTAATGCCGAGTTCCCTTGCGAATTTGCAAGGTTCCTTGACAACAGAATGTTATGTTTTGCTGTTTTCTTGTTTGCATTCATGCGCAGCATTCAGTATTCTGTACTAGATAAATACTTGCTCATTGCTATTGTGGAGGTCTTATAGCACAGTTCTAACTCCAGCATTCCTCTTCCCACCATTACTTCTAGATATGTATAGACGACTAATGTCTGCTTTTGGGTAGTGCATATTCTTAGATGTTAGTAGTTTTCTTGTTTTCCTGTCCTGGCGTTGGAGCGTTGTAAGAGTCCATTTAATGAAGTTAAAACTGTACTAGACTACTGGAAGTGCCAGGGTGTTAATGGATTCGTTGCGACTTTTGGAGTTGTGTTAGTATTTAGTATGTCTTACTCTCCTGTAATATTCCTTTCCTATTTTTTCCTTCCTGGTGTATACCATCCTCGTTTATCCACGATTATTATTATTGTTATTATTATTATTATTATTATTATTATTATTATTATTATTATTATTATTATTATTATTATTATTATTATTATTATTATTATTATTATGATTATTATTATTATTATTATTATTATTATTATTATTATTATATTATTATTATTATTATTATTATTATTGTTATTATTATTTATTCCTTCGTAACACAGTGTAGGTAAATACACCGGAGTCTTTAGTCATTTGTCAAATCACAAGAATCTCAGATAGATAATACTTTCCTTAAGATGAGTGCCGTACTCAATAAGAAGTTTTAAGTTTCAATGGGATTGAGCCCAACGCTCCTATCACCACTGGTATCACTTTTACATTACCCTCTCGCAATCCATACAGTCTTGCCATTTCCACTTTTAATTCGGAATAATTGGTTATTATTTTAAACCTCTTTGCTCACAACATTCATGTCATTTGGTATGGTACATTAATGACTGACGGTATTTGTCTCTCTTATTCTATATGGCAATATCTGGCCTACGGTGTTCGATTACACGATCCGTCTGAAAATCTTTGTCACAGAGTATCGTTACTTGTCCATGCGTCTGAATAACTTTACTTCGTACATGTTCATACAAGTTCTCTCTTACTTCATATTGGTATTTACGGCATAAGAGCCAATGACGTTACAGGCACACTTTATCTTTTCGCTCTGAGCTCCATAAAATCTGATGATGGGTTTTCGGTCAACATCAGCTTGATTTCTACGAGTCATATGTTAGGCATGCAGAGGTTTCTGCTCCCACCTACAAGCCAATTGTTCATGCATTTTTGTTTTGTTTGTTTGTTTCCAGATTTTTGTCATTATTTTTATTTTTTTGCAACAACAATTGTCATATTTCCCTCCGGTTGTTGACCTGGGTATCGTTTATGACATCAGTGGCCAATATATTGTTCTCCTTACAGATACAATGAAGCTTCTTACGCTTCTCTTGATATTCAACGAGGCTTAGCATCAAGTCGTTAGCTGTTTCAAGACATTTGGCCAAAGCATTTGTAGGGTTTTGTAAGAAAGTTGAAACTGGATGAAGCCTCGACCTCCTTGAGCTCTGCGAAAGTAAAGACGGTCTATTTGTACCTCTGGGTGTTGCATCTTATTTACAAGTCAGCAGCTTATGAAATTTGTTTATCAATTTTTTTCATTTCAATGATGTTGCAGTTCAACACACTGAAGCTAGAAGTCACGACTGGAAATACTATGAAATTTATGGCTAACACATTATGTGCATTTAGCTCAAATTTCAGAACTAGGACCCTATAATATTCCTGACTGATCTTCTCTTTCATAATTGAATGCTGAATGTCATTTATTCCTAGGTATTTATGTGTCTGTTCCTGCTCAAGTACTTTTATGATAGTTTCAACACCTAACTCGACCGAATTTGTGTTTATCAAGTTCCATTTCTTGAAAGAGGCCTTGACACACTTATCAGTTCCAATTGAAATCAGATGTTTGGTTTATTCAGTAATGGGATACCGATTTGGTTTATATCAGAGGACAACTTTGTTATTGAAAAAATCCAGTCGCTGTATACTGTAATCTCTCTTCTTGAATTGTGATAATTACAACTCTTTATTTTCTGTAGGAACATTTGTTTCCTTCCTCTATCCTTGATTAATGGTCAGATTGACATTTTTCACACTAATGTGTTGTTTTATATACAAAAATCATCACAAACAATTCCTGTAACACCATATTTTCTTGTTACATATATCAATATTACCATTTGTATCTTTCCATTGTCAAAGAGAATATTTATTCCTTTTTCTGTTGCATATAAGTTAGAAAGTCTCGTATCGTTCAGGTTCAATTCACTATTCTGCTAAGTTTTACATAAACCAGCTTCCTTGAGATCCTTCTGAAGAAATACAAAATATTTACAGTTCTATGGCAAAGAAATAAGACATTTCGGGGAGTCAATACATGGATGAGATAATTAAGATGTGAAATTGTTTGAATTTCCACAAAAACAGATAATTTAGAAATAATTTATTTGGTGAAAACTTATCTGATGCTGTTAAGATGTATCAAGCTATGGACAAGGATACTGACCGGTAAGTCATGCTTTTTGAGCCGGAAATACGAAACATAACGAAGAGGGGTCGTTAAAAATACAGATAAGCAAAATAATCTCATCAGAAAATTCATCTTGTAATTACGCGAATTCCAACACTGAAAACCGAAGTAATTAACAGAGGTAAAACAAAAGACTTATTCGAATAGATCACCCAGGTTTACACAAATAAAAAAAAAACAGAGATGAAAGGCCCAATTAATACGACAAAACATTTGAGGAAACATTAAGACTAGAAAACAGTTCGAGAAAATAAAAGAGATTTAACTTTGTTACATACGGGAATATCTTCCATTACACACCGAATAAGTTGATGTCCAGTGATGTCAAATCTACAACTGAAAGCAAAAAGCAAAATATGCCTTATGATCACGATATGACAGCCATTATTTAATTCAAATCCAAAATTTCTTTACCCCAGCCCGTCACACTTACAATCCTTACTTTATTTAAAATACCCATTTACGTATCATACTTAATGTATACACGCTGTCAATAGGTTTCTTACTGCAGATAGCGTTTATTAAATAGCGCATCCTCTATGGCGTATATTGAGTTATATGATTTGTAATATGTATGTTAAGTGATTTATTTACCTTTGATCTAATACATATAAGTTCTTATCCTACATTTGATTTATGCTATAGTAATGAACCTCTGTATATGCAATCACATATATAAAATATATGGTTTCTAATATACATGTGTATGTTAAATCATATATTTACCTTCAAATAATATAAAAATACTATAACATCTTAATTGACATTTGCTCCATGTGTAGTCGTCTTTTATAACTTCTGGGTATGCACTCATATTCCTCTGTATATGCAACCACATTCCACCCATCTATCAATCTATCAAATACTATTAACCAAATACAGCACTAAAGAAACTTAAAGGCATTTTAACCTAAACTAGATCACCTTTGCACAGCGTTTGGGAAAAACAAGTTCAGATACTCGCCCGAGGCTATTTCAAATATAAAACATTATACCACATAAGCAGTACTCCTCCCCAACACGAAAACTAATCCCCAGCGAGGGAGAAAAATACGATCTGCTTGTATCTAGCGTTCATGAAATATATCATAACTTGTGTAAGTGAAACGATTCCTTTCGTTAATCATAAAACACAACCTGCTATACAAATTACACAACGGAAGGATATAAAAGTCAATAAATCTACAATTAATCAACAAACCCTTGTACAATAAAAATAATTTGGCTGTTGAACAATAAAATCCTTCAAAAAAATATGTATGAAATAAACCAAAAAGGTGATAAATGAAATTGCGGAAGCATTGCGTCGGATTCCTTGATTCATCAGTCCATTTGTAAGTGCATCGCTTACAATGCTACTAAAAAACAATTTGCCGGCTCATTCGGTTGGTTAATGAACTATATTACTTGCTAAGTACAATTTGAAAAACAAAGATATTGAAAATCACACGATGTTTCTTGTATAGATCCACGTGATTTAATTGCGATTCACAATTATGCAATTAATGTTTAATTGGAAATGTTGTACCAACAACTTCAGAACGATAAAAGAAAAAGTAATAGAACTTTTCTCGAAATATATTCATAGAATGAACTACATTTTACTAAATTTTCAGAATAATAAGCAAAGTACAGGTGGCATCATAAACCTATAACATTTTATTCTTGGATTATCAAATAGATAGGCCGGGAGATTTTGGAATGAAAACACTTCTTCAGACGGACATGTTACAATTCATAGCCTTGGTCTGGAGACGTGAAGCACATCATGTTTACTGCTATGGTTTAAAGTTGATTTCCCCTCTATAATGCAATTTTCAAGATTAGAGTAAAGATACTAGGTTGCAGAACTTCATCTGCCGTAAATCACGAGAGAGACTACAACACACACACACACACACACACAGGTAAAATTTGAAGATAGGAACAGTTAAGGTAGAAATAGATGTCCCGATCATCAACTACCATGATAAACAAATAAACAAGTGGTATTATTTGAAAAGATCAATATTACTTATTGGGTCATCCCATAAATAATGCGTTTTTTTTTCCAAATGCATGAATTAAAGGTCGGTTGGGGACGGTATAAACTACCTGTATCAACTTGCTCTAAAAGCAGGTACGAATTTACCTCTGTACTTATTCTTACTGCATGTTTTGAAGAGCGCAGTTCAAGTTTAACAGTTATATTTTCAAAGCTATAATGCATATTCGGCATATATTGCTTTATGAGTTCAATAAAGATAACAACGCAACGGGAAGTGCGAGGAATGTTAATGTAGTATATGGGGATCGGACAATAAGTGTAAGCCAGTGTCAACGGTAGTTGTAGAAACTCCGAATCGGAAAATACAGCCTAGAAGATGAGCTATGCCCTAGATGATCTGTAGTGCTTGACGAGGACGTCTTGCAAACTCTGGTGGAACAAAATCCCATCGTAACTGTTGAGGAACTAGAAAAGAAGCTTGGTTTTGGTTATTCAACCATTCATCGACACCTACCTGTATGCCATTGAAAAAGTTAGTAAATCAGGTCCATGGGCTCCTCACAAACTTTCAGAGTTTAATCATGAGCAGGTAGTGAATGGGTGCTATTCTTTGCTGTCACGTCTCACAAATGAAAATGTTTTTGGACCAACTATTGACTAGTACGGAAATAGGTTTCTATAAAAATGACATGCGTCAAAGACAATTAGTAGGGAAAGTAGAAGTGCCCGCAGCTCAGGCTAAAGAAGATCTTCACCCACAAAGGTGTTGTTATTTTATTGGTGGGATAAGAAAGGTTTAGTCCACTTTGAACTTTTAAACACAAACCAAACGATAACAAAGGAAATCTACTGCGAGCAGCTTGTGTGAGTGTGTGTGTGTCACAGCGTATATTTATGACCATTCATGTATATCTATATATCTGAATATATTTTATATATGTATGTGGGTGTCTTTGTGTATATACACATGTA
>NC_043001.1:78743238-78763238 GCF_006345805.1 Octopus sinensis | reverse complement strand
AAACCATGATGAGAAGCAAGATTCTTAGCACTCAGCCACTCTGCGCTTATATATTATTATTACTATTATTTTTTTTTATATATGTGTGTCTATGTGTGTGTGTATACACATAGACATGTACCTTCAATTTGTCACCTACTCTCTCACTGTCATATTGTCTTTTATTTTCTCACTTCATATACATACATCATACATACATATATACATACTTACATACGCATACACACACATGTTTATATATATATATATACATCCGAGAATTATGTCGATCTACCTAATGACCTATATACATGCATTACAATAATGCATGTACATCTTGATATCTTAATGAATATCGTTCTTTCTCTTTCTCTCTCAACCTATTTATTTATTTAGTTATTTATTTAGACGATTACATATCAAAACATCTCTGCATTTCCAATTTTCAATATCTGTGCGGGTATGAATCGAACAAGCAATCAATTAATTACTCTTTCCCACTCCCCGGTACTCACATTCATACATACATACTCTCATATATATATATATATACATATGTGTGTGTGTATATGTATATGTACACATTAATACATGCATACATACATACATACATACATACATACATACATACATACATACATACGCATATACTTACATGCATACATATATATATGTATATATATATATATGAATCTGGGTAAGAATTACAATATTCACGTGATTGACAAATCAATCTACTTAGCTTACTGAATGAATGTATAACTGAATATTCCACCCGTGTACCCTTGATATAGTGCCCAGTCAGAATCTGCCTAGCACACGTTGACATCCTGTTCATGTGAATCACAGATTACCATCCAACCCTTGGGAATGTCACCCCGATTCCATCAAGCTCAATTTTAGTCACATGATTTAAGCTGGAACGCGGCTATATAAAAATCCAGCGAATGTGATCCATGACCTCCTCATTGGGGAGCAACATAACTTCTAAATTATTCATTTGCTCATTGTATACTTAGATATAACGCTTCATATATTCAAGTCCGAATTATCTTCTAAATTTTTAATTCATGCAAGTAATATACCAAAGTTTTTTTTTACGTAGTAGCTTGCTTAGCAACCACATGGTTCCGGGTTCAATCCCATATCGTGGCACCTTGGGCAACTGTCTTGTACTATAGCCTCAGCCGACCAAAGCCTTGTGAGTGAATTTCGTGGACGGAAAATGAAAGAAACCCGTCGTATATATATATATATATATATATATATATATATATATATATATATATATATATATATATATATATATATATATGATATATATATATGTGTGTGTGTGTGTATGTATATATATGTTTGTTTGTCTGTGTTTGTCCCCCCAACATCGCTTGACAACCGATGTTGGTGTGTTTACATCTCCGTAACTTAGCGGAACGCCAAAAGAGACCGATAGAATAAGTACTAGGCTTACAAAGAATAGGTTCCTGGGGTCGATTTGCTCGACTAAAGGCGGTGCTCCAGCATGTGCACAGTCAAATTTCTGAAACAAGTAAAAGAGTAAAAGAGAGAGTGTGCCCTAATTTAGGGAGACCGATATGCTTTATGACACTTTCGGATCGATAAAATAGGTACTAACTGAGCACTGGCGGGGTCGATGTATTTGAATTACCCTCTTCCCCGAAATCGTTGGCCTTGCTCCAAAATCTATTAATCTACATGATTCCTCTTTTCCTGAGAATACTAGGTCGGATGATATATTTTAATGTCTTTGTACTGTCGAGACAGCCCTCCTTATGGATTTCGTGAGTATTCTGGAAACGACATGATCAACAAAGTTAACGTTCTTTTTGAAAAATGCATGTCAACTATTGCCGGGATACCGTTGGCAAAACATGTTTAAACGGCTCATTGATCTACTATAGGCATTCTGCTGTTGAAATATTAGAAGTGGAAAGGGTTAGCATAGTGGTTAGTGTGTGACGGACGGTTAATAAAATATGAAAGACACAAGTATTTTTATTTGTTTTCTTAGACAATACGACATTGGAGCAACAAAGAACAATTAATTTAGAAAATTCTTGATGCCTGCACCTGCCAATCTCTCGAAATATTATTTGATAAAGCACGATTCTTTTAATTAAGCTTGTAATAATTATATCTTATTACTATAGATTAAGAAAAATTAATTACAAGCCTGTACAAGTACCCTTATGTTTGGGATTGTGTATAGCGTGATGAATATTAAATAACTAACTGATATGAAATATAATTTACGAAATCCATCATTCTGTGACGTTATATTCAACGGATATAATCACTTTACGCTTATAATTATTTCTTATTAATGATTGTACACAATCTATAGGAAACAGGCGTAGGTGTATGAGTCAGAAAATTCCTAACAATGTGGTCTTAGGTTCGTTCCCACATCTGGGATATCTTGGGCGAGTGTATGTCCCCGGGACGGCCAAAGCGTTGTTGGTATATATATAATATATATATATATATATATATATATATAATTAAGATTTAGTTGAATTAGGTACTTGCCACAAAATTTTCTGCCCTTATCAAACGGATACAGACAATATGGACCATTCCAGCTTGAAAGTTGTATTACTGTCCTTATGACGCCAAACTATTTTACTTAGTCCTGTGCTGTGTTGTTTTCTCTTATCTCGGAAAGTTCAATAATGGTTGGAGATCATGTGGGCTAATTTAGAAGTAGTTGCCCCAATGTAGAAGAAGTCATCGGTACCGGAAGAAATTTTGCACTGGTAAATGGAATTTCTAATTTTGGAATTGCTGGATAAGAACTTTAATCTGTTAGGGTTTACCTCCGAGACTAAGACGGATCTTTTATTGTTATGATTGGTGTTAATATTATTGCTAGCATTGACCACAATACTATTCATATTATTATCATTACTATCAATTGTACTATCGTCGGTAATTTCCCTGACTATAGGAATGCTGGGGTTGTTATCATCAATACTACCACTGTTATTAGAAATGCTGTCGTTATTACCACTATAGACAACATATTTTAACATACCTATATATATGTTTGGGTGTTTGTTTGTCCCCCACCACCATCGCTTGACAACCGCTGTTGGTATGTTTATATATATATATAAAATTAGTGTACATTTAAACATTAAAGCACAAGAGAGGCGACCTTTAACAGACAGCTTTACACGTTAGAAGAAGCAGTCAAAACGAACAAAACTACATTTCAGACCAATTTCGAAGGGAATAAAAAATATAATGTAGAGTAATTAAATGTACACTAATTTTATATGGAGAATATGTTGTCTATTGATTTCTTATACATGCTAGGCTACTGGTAGTGAAAAGTCTAAAAAAAAATAAAACTCGCTAACATATATATTTTACATATATATAGATATATATATATACACGACGGAATTCTTTCAGTTTCCGCCTACCAAATCCACTCACAAGACTTTAGTCTGTCGGAGGCTAAAGTAGAAGACACTCTCCGAAGGTGCCGTATAGTGGCACTGAACACGGAACTGTGCGTTTGACAAGTAAGCTACTTACAACACACCCGCGCTCCTTTGTATTTTTCTCCCATTTTCGTTGTTTGTCATAGGCGCAGGAGTGATTTTGTGGTAAGAAGTTTGCCTTTCAACCATGTAGTTCCGGGTTCAGTACCACTGCGTGCCTTCTCTTAGAGCCTCGGACAGACCAAAGCCTTGTGAGTGGATCTGGTAGACGGAAACTAAAAGAAGTCCGTCGTATAAATACATATGTTTGTGTATCTGTTTGCCCCCACCTCCACCATCGCTTGACAACCGATATCGGTATGCTTACGTACCCGTAACATAGCGGTTTGGCAAAAGAGAACCGATAGAATAAGTACTGGCCTTACGAAGAATAAATCCTGGTGTTGATTTATTCGACTAAAGACGGTGCCCCAGCATGGCCGTGGACAAATGACTGAAACAATTGAAGGAATAAAAGAATACATTTATTTATAATGCACTTGTTTCAGTCATTTCACTGTGATCATGCTGGGGCACCACCAGTTTTGTGTATGTGTCTATGTACTTATGTATGTATATGTACATATATACATTCGTAGTGAGAAAGTGCAGTAATTTCTTTGCATATAAGTGTTACTCACTACTGGTATGTATACACATACACATACTCACAAACATAAATGCGAATGCTGTGTATATGTGTGTGCATGCGTGTGCGTGTGTGTGTGTATGTGTGCATATATTTTCATATTCAACTTTATGAGTGTATTAACGATATAAGTCATGGTTAGCCCGAAACAGCTGTCACGGTAAGATTATTACGTAACTACTTTTCTTTATTTCCTGTTCTTTATTCTGTACTCTCTATTTTCTATTCAATGAGAATATATACTTCAATCCTACTTGTGTTCATCTGCCTATCTACTCGTTCTACAAAAATCGTGCTTCACGCCGACTTTCTACATCAGAGGCACCGACCTTGTATGAAGCAACTGGTGTTTCATCTTATTTACCTCAGTCCAACGCTATGGATATCAATATTATGCTGGCTTTGCATTCTCGAACACACCGTGTATGTGTGTATGCATGTATGTATATCATGTATACCGGCACACGCATACATAGGTATGTATGTATTATGTACGTATGAACATACATTTAAGAGAGATCACTGACATCGACTGACGATTTAAATAATTAACGTTTGTCTCAGACATGCTACAACGAACTGTCTCATTGCATTAATTCATTCCACATTATAACGAAATTAGAAATGTGTATCAATGCAACGCCAACATCTCTCGATTAATTGATGAATTCAAAATCTTCAGGAATAATTATAAGCATCATTATTTTACATCCATGTCAATAACATAGTATCATTAAGATTTTCTCTACATACTATTTACGTCAACCCACAACCTTTGGTATGATTTAATGTTTATTAATTATTTTTAACGAAAGAACGTAGGCAAGTCGTTAAAGTGTTGCACTCACGATCGCAGGATTATGGGTTCGATTGAGAGGCAGGGCAATGTGATGTGATCTTGAGCAAAACATCTCAGTCGAATGAGCTGTAAGTAAATAACATGTGGCAAAGGAGATGTTTAATGCGCGGTACCTATTTCAATGAGTACTTGTCAGAAGGCTAGTAACATTTTAATATATGCTTGGATAAAATGTACAATAGAATACCAGGAGACAATGTTCCCGTTTGGCTAACAAACCTGAGAATTTATTATGGTGCAATCAAGATATTACCGAAGATTTGCTGGTAATTCTTCCCGATAATCAGGAAGGAACCAAGTGTTCATTCATTAGTAATTGCTCAATCTGCGTATCGTAGATATCAGCGTTCCCGTCATTCGGGAGCATTAAATAAATGTTCATTTTTATTATATTCCCATGAGTTGGGAAAAAAATTCAGTGCATTAAGTTAGAAGTCCTTCCGTCGATAAGTGCTAATTTCTGATCAAAGTCCTGCCAGGCCGAAGCTCATCTAAACTGCTTACCATCCAGTCTACTCGACTACTGGTCTTTCGTTTATAAACTCGCGCTTTACTGCCAGGGCCGCGTGTATCCTTCCGCGGCCAGCAGTAATTGGTTTGTTTTAGCAAAACGACTAAATTAAGCTACCATCGCAAAGGAGTGCTAATATGACTTGCTACAAACACTGCGACGGACTTGCGTTGATTTTATGCAGGTTGTTACTATCCCAGTCACTTATACCCCGAAGGACTACGGGTATGTGTTTCTATAAATCCTAGTATTTGAGATGGTAATACCCAGGAGTTGCTGCTTTTGAATATTGTAGTGCTTACATCGACGATGAATCATTTTTTATGATTTCAATATATTATAACTTAAATATACTATCTCATGTCAATGTGTGTATAGTGTCCTCTTCTCTAGCTAAAAGTTTTATTAATTTATAATAAACAAACGAAATTCACCATAATATTCTTAGTCATTTTTACATCCTCACTTGTGCGTGCGGCACTCCACTTTACTGACCTCTGTATTTGTGAAGTAATTCTCCCAGAATATATATATATATATATAATATATATATATATATATAATATATATATATATTATATATATATATATACACGACAGTGTAAATTTAAGCACATAAAGAATCTACTTTTAGGGATTCTACATGCTAGAAAGAACAGCTAGGTTCTATAACCACGAAAATTGGGGATAAAATTTGACAGGAATAAATTTGGAAATGAAAAACATTTACCATCTAGTTTCCTGGACCAATTGGTTTCTAATCGTCTTTTAGCGAGTCCAGGGGAACTTGCAAGGTCTGATTTTCCTCAGCAGGTCCAACCTAGGGTTAAACATATCCACACGAGACAAACAATGTGTTTAAATATACTCTATATCGTATGACTAATATATAGTCTTTCTGACTCAATTTTTTTACACGTTAGACCACTGGAAATATATATTTTGATTAAATGTTTTTAATTTTAATTAAATTCCACTTCCCTTTAATATGATTAAATACGGTATATAGATAGATAGATAGATAGATATGCACATACATACAGACAGACAGATACACACACACACACACACACACACACACATATATATATATACATATATATATTATATATATGTATATATATATATAATATATATATATATATATATATATATATATATATATATATATACCGGAGTAAACACATAAATGTGAAACAAGGTGGAAAAAAGAGTACTCAAATGCCAGTGGTAGAGTAATAAGCTTTATTCAAAAGCAGCAGAAAATTCAACTAAACCTGTTACTCTGAGTTCCACGTTCCCGTTCGTCGGACAGTTTTTGTCCGACGAACGGGAACGTGTAACTCAGAGTAACAGGTTTTTTTTAATTTTCTGCTGCTTTTGAATAAAGTATATATATATATATATATAATATATATATATATATATATATGCACACACACTCATTTGTAACTATTTGGAAAGGCTTCAACAATTAGAATAGAACTCGATCAGCTAAGATTGTAACGTTTACGTTATAATAAAGCCACAAGTCTTGTTAAATACAGCTACCCAAGTTTTACTAGTCGAAACGTAAATTTATTTCGCCATTTTTCAAGCTGAATATAATACTCATTGTCAGTTGTTTTTATAAGTAGATGCCACTTAAACAAGGGACGCTGATAAAGAAGAAGACAAGAGGAAAATCACAAAGGAGATAACGAACATTACAATGAGCAAATATCGAAAATGGTAAACAAGTTATTAATATTTGACTACGTGTTTGATGAGGAATTTTTAAATTTCGCCATGATGTTTTTTTTGTGTTTTTTTTATTTTCTTCATATGTGGACATAGAGAAAAAAATTCGTTCCTGGAACTTACGTAGTCGTTGGAGGCATTTTAAGTTCTTGAAGAGATATAAGTTTTAAAGAGAGCATGTCTTTTTACATTTGTTTACTGCGGCGTTGATTATCTCGCTTGAGTTTTACTTTTTGCTTTCTTCCTTATCACCATCCTTTGTTTAAACGTCGTTTGCTTGCTTAAAAAGCAAGTGACAAACGGTCTTCGCAGCTTGAACAATGGCAAAAGAAATTAATATTTCGACCAGGAAACTCTGGGTTGCATTGTTTAAAAACGACTTGTGGTTCTTATTAACATTATGTATATATGTATGTATGTATGTATATATATATATAAGGAGATAGATAAATAGACAGACACATATATATATTGAATAGGAATAACAGGAAGGAGTGCGTTTCGACAGCTATTTAATAAACACTACACTACACATGTATCGATACAACATAGATCCACATATACACACAAATTTATATGTGTATAGAAACGTGTGGAGAGAGGACAGGTAAAAATATACTTTCAATTTTACTCTTACGTGTTTCAGTCATTTGATTGCGGCCAGGACTTATTCTTTGTAATTCTAGTATTTATTCTATCGGTCTCTTTTACCGAACCGCTAAATTACGGGGACGAGAACACACCAGTATCTGTTATCAAGTGATGTTGGTGGGACAAACACAAACACACACACACACACATACACATACACATACATACATACATATATATATATATATATATACATATATATATATATATATATTATATATATATATATATACATATATATACATATATACGACAGGCCTCTTTCAGTTTCCGTCTACCAAATCCACTCACAAGGCTTTGCTCGGCCCAATGCTATAGTAGAAGACACTTGCCTAAGGTGCCACGCAGTGGGACTGAAGCCGGAAGTTGGAGGCTGTAAGCAAGCTACTGACCACACAGCCTCTCCTACGCCTATATAGTGAGACAATATAGAAATGATGAAAATGCAAAATGACAATTTATGTTGAAAACGTCTTGGTAACTATGTTATCCTAATGCAAATTCATCGTAGCTTCAAAGCATTTAATCAGCTAATTTCGTACTATAGTCCTACTTCTTTACAAATTGAGGGGTTGTGGACTAAAAATACGAAAGTTAGCAGCACGCACATTACACGATAAAACTACGAGCAGAGATGAGTACTACGCACAATTTTATGTGGGCCGAACAATTCCGTCTTTAACCAAATTATTTCATATCAAGTTGTTCCTGTCTAAATCAGTACCACCATCTAAATTAGTACTACCAGAATTAATTAATCTATTAGGTAATTGTATTTGTCTCTTCCGAACAGCTGTTTTATGTAATTAAAGTAGACTTTATAACTACGTAACTATAAAATTTAGAATATCTTTCCTAAGAATATACCACCTACTTTATCATCATTAGTTTTACACTGCTGTCGAATGATTAATACAGGGAGAATAGTAGCATATTTTCTAGTACATATATACAGGGTGGCCCGAAAGTAGGTTTACAGTTATCACATAAGCACTTTAGATATATTTTAAAACATTTTATTACATTTAAATTTATATCTTACAAATTGAAAAGAGAGCTTGACAAAATTAACTAAATTAGCATAGAATAATTGTTTCGTATTTTTTTTATAATCAATATCTAAACTGTTAATATACGAATGCGAAAGAGGTAGTTGAATAACTGTAACCCTACTTGTGGGCCACCTTGTATATTATATTGGATGCCACAGAGATAAAAAAAACTGTATATTTTACATTGGCCATTGTCGCGGTGCTAGTAACCCCAATGTTAATTGTTGTGGCGAGGCGCTGGCATGGCTATGTGATAAGAAATTTGTCTCTCAACCTCATAGTTTCGGGTTCAGTTCCACCACGTGTTACATTGTGCATGTGTCATCTACTAAAGGCCTGAGCGGATCAAATCTATGTGTGTGAATTTGGCACAATTAAAATACAGATAATAGAAATTGATATTAATCACTTAATATCTATTTAAACTAGTGGTCTACTATATTCAAAAAAATCCGAAAATTTAAAAATTATATTACAATTAATAAGAGGAATGACCACTAAAGTGGAATCCTATACGCTAGAAATAGACGTCAAATTGCCTTATCACAAAGAATTTGTTCTCAAGAAAAAGAAAAAAACACAAAACGCCAGAATGTAAAAAAAATTGCTTTGCTTATTTTTTTACATTTTTGCGTTTGCTGGTTTTTGTTAAGAACACACTCTTTGTGGTAAGACGATTTGATATCTATTTCTAGCGTATGGGATTCCACTTTAGTGGTCATTCTTCTTATTAATTGTTATATATTTATATTCTTTTACATGTTTTAGTCATTTGGCTGCTGCAATACTATAGCACTGTATTTAGTCGAACAAATCGACGCCAGGATTTATTCTTTGTAATCCTAGTACATATTGTATCTTCCTCTTTACCTAACTGCTAAGTTACGGGGACGTACACACACCAAAATCAGTTGCCAAGCGATGGTGGTGGGGACATACAGATACTCAAACATATATATATATATACACGACGGGCTTCTTTCAGTTTCCGCCTACCAGATCCACTCTCAAAGCTCTGGTCAGCCCGTGGCTACAATAGAAGATACTTACCCAAGATGCCACGCAGTGGGCTGAACCCGGAACCATGTGGTTGGGAACGAATCTTTTTACCACACAGCCACTCCTATAAACTTAATTAGAGGATGTCAATCACGTGAAGGGATGGTTGCATCCAGGGAAATACTGGTTCAATACCTATATACGAATGTATGTGTGTATGGATGTATGGATGTACTCGGCGGTATGAACGCCAGTCTTTCGGCAGAAACGAAATTTAGGTTGGTTAAAATATGTTTGTCACATACTCCAACTTCTAAATGCAAATTCTCTATAGTTCCCGTGGAGAAATAATTCTCTTGTATGGTAAAAGACGTAAAAACACCATATTTTTCCACTGTTGTTCCGTTTCGGATTCCCAAACGCTAAATTGCTAGATATTTTAGCCGTTATCAGTGGGAAATACCGAAGAGAGTTAAAACTGAACCCACCGAATTTTTTTCCAACCCGACAGTCTCATAGCGCAAAGCAGTCATATATGTGTGTATACATACATACATACATGCATACATACACACATACATACATAGAAATACACACACACCAATGTATATATGTATGTGTATATACATACCTATATACATGCATACAAAAATATATATATATAGGGTAGTAAATATTTACAAATTTCACTAACAGTGGACTAGCATGTACAAAAAGTCAATAGACGATATGTTATTTAATATATATATATAAAATAGTGTACATTTAAACAAAGAGAAATCACCTATAACAGGGAATTTCAACTCGCTAGGAGACAGTCAAAACGACCGAAAAACCACAAAATTTAAGCAATTTTAAAAGGAATGAAAATATAAAAACTTTTACTTTTTTTTTTTTTTTTTTAAGGTAATTTTTTAAATTTTTTCATTCCCTTTGAAATTGCTTAAATCTTATGGTTTTTCGGTCGTTTTGATTCTCTCCTAGCGTCTAGAAATTGCCTGTTATATGTAAGTTTTCTTTGTGTTTAAATGTACACTATTTTATCTATTTATGTCTCTCTCTCTCTCTCATATATATATATTATATATATATATATATATATATATATTATATATATATAATATATATATATATATATATATATATATATATATATATGGTTAAAAAATTAAGGTTGAGAAATTACGTGTTAAATACAGTATCGAAAACTTATTTCATGGTAAGTCCCAGGTCGTATATCCGCGGAGCACGTTCATCCCTTATGGCTACCAGACATCATCAGTGATACTTAGCAAACAATGTTGTAATAATTCCTGAATGGACGTTGGCTACATATTAAAGCTAAAAAGGGAAGACAGATTGTACCAACAAAAAAATTATATAGCCACAATAATTAGTTCATCTTCAAGATCTATTGCTCCTTCGTGGGCGTGGAACGATGCAATAACACCAGACTCCACAGGTGGGATAATAAGTTTTTTAAGCTGGGAGATTTACATTTTAGTTTCTCTGTATTGAGAGATTTTAATAGATAGACGCATAGATAAACAGACACGCACATTCATACGTTTAAATCAATGCAAAGACGAATAGACGCACAGATTAATAATTATACCCAGGGTAACATGCCAGCGCACACTATCACATGTCTGTATGTCAATCACACACGCACACAGCTATACATACTTATAGAAACACTTCTACACACATGAATGCATCCCTCGGGGCACAAATATTCACCCACCCACACACCAATACATCAATATTGCCTCTATAGAGCAGATGCACGCACTCACAGAGATACAACAATAAACACACTCACACAGGCACACTCACATCCTCATATAGCACTCACACATCTGCCCCACTCACACCCACCCACACACCTCATCTAACACCCACACCACAGAACATACAAATCCAAATGTACATTAACACTCATAGTTTCACATATCTGCAGGCAAATACACTTATAAACTCACATAATTATACTCACACACACGTTCGTACGCAGATATACTCAGGTACGCATCAGTATACACCAGAGATTTCCGCTCAGCACTTACATACACACATAGGCACATAGAAACACGTCAACTCTGCACTGACATGCATACACACACTCACATGACTACGCAGACACACATGTAGATACAGAATAATAAACCGGACATGGGCAAACCCCCACGCACTTGTCCAAGGGTACATAGCAATGTATGGAATGATAGCATGATGTTCACTGTTCAATGTGGATTATGGCATTTCGGTGCTGTGTTATAGGGTGGTAATATTTGAAGGTGGCTTTTATGGCGTGTAATCCGTAATAAGCAACATTGACAGGGATTCTTCAGAGCACAATCTGCAGATCCTAGAATGTGTTGTAGGGTTTTGTATATTTTATAATTGAGCATGAAATCTTATATTTAATCCGGGCCCACAAAGGAGCGATGCATTTGAAGATGAAAGAATTGTTGTGGCAATATAAATTTTTTTGTTGGTACATTCCGTCTTCTCTTCTTATCTTTTATATATATATATATACATATATATATATATATATAATATATATATATATATTATATATATATATATATTATATATATATATATATATATATATATATATACTTATATATATTACATATATATATATATATATGTGTATTTGTCTGTTTTCACTGTCCTGTTTTTGTCACCAACTTTGACCCTCCGCAAAATCCCAAATTTTATTTAATTTGCTTGTGTTTTGTCAAAGGCATATCTTGTCGTGAATTGCTCGAAATACGGAGTAAAAAAACAACCAATAACTGATGAAGGGTCGTTCTTTATGTTGCCTGTCTATTTTTTTCCATTTGTTTCTTTCGTTGTTTACAAAACAAAAGTTCGTATGCCATGTTTTCGTCTTTCGTATTTCATGCTGTTTACATTCTGTGACGTCCTGTACTGATATTTGACTTTCATCCTTTCGGGGTCGATTAAATAAGTACCAGTTATGCACTGGGGTCGATATAATCGACTTAATCCCTCTGTCCTTGTTTGTCCCCTCTATGTTTAGCCCTCTGTGGACAATAAAGAAATAAATATTTTATCATTTTAATGCGGAGAGCTGGCAGAAACGTTAGCACGCCGGACGAAATGCTTAGCGATATTTCGTCTGTCTTTACGTTCTGAGTTCAAATTCCGCCGAGGTCGACTTTACCTTTCATCCTTTCGGAGTCGATAAATTAAGTACCACTTGTATACTGAGATCGATCTAATCGACTGGCTCCGTCCCCGAAATTTCGGGTCTCGTTCCTAGTATAGAAAATAATATTCCATCACCTTTTTTTTTCTTTTTTTCAACTACTTCACATTTTGTTCTGCGTATATCGTGCATATATCGGAAAGTTTGACGGTTTGTAAAATGTGTGATGGGGATTTTTGTCTCATCCTGTATTCGATTTGATCTGCATTAATAGATACGTTATCATTATAAAGGTATTTGTTATTGTTTTAAAGGTATCTGTATCACAGAAACAAGCGGCTTTAGATAAAGATGAAATGCATGAGGTTCTATATCTTTCGATTGAACTACGTACAGAGATCAAACATCCCCCTACAATCGTAGATCAAACAGCGTGGTTAAATATATATATGTATTAAACACGCAGTTATATCGCTGATTACTAATTTACTCTAAAACACGTCATGTTGATACTAGAATTAATTAATGTATGCTACTGATTGGGCATAGCTATGCAAATGTAATCAGATTTAGCATGATTGTGTTTATAATTTTCATAATTAGTACCAACACTACTTTCTCTTGCAGTAAGTGATTTATTGTGAAGCTTTAACGAAAGCTGAAAATGTAGACTTAATACTTCCTTTTTATAGACTCATTAAAATGCACCTTTCATGTTATTGAAACAATTCAGTCGAATACATTATTATAAATCAATGGCTTATTGGGCAGAACGCAGGCAAAAATTATGTACTGTATTGCTTGCGTAATCTCTTTTGTTACTATTTCATTATTTTTACTAGAGTGGAGGCGCAATGGCCCAGTGGTTAGAGCAACGGACTCCCGGTCGTAGGATCGCCGTTTCGATTCCCAGACCGGGCATTTTGAATATTTATTGAGCAAAAACATCTAAAGCTCCACGAGCCTCCGGTAGAGTGTGGTGGTGAATTCTGCTGTATTTTTTCACCACAACTTTCTCTCACTCTTTCTTCCTGTTTCTGTTGTACTTTGTGTCACGCTGAATCTCCTCGAGAACTACATTAAGGGTACACGTCTCTGTGGAGTGCTCAGCCACTTGCCCGTTAATAAATGAGCTGCGACGTCACTGGTGCCAAGCTGTATCGGCATTTGTCTTTCCCTTGGATAACATTCGTGAAGAGGGGAGGCTGGTATGCATGGGCGACTGCTGGTCTTCCATAAACAACCTTCCCCGAACTTCTGTCTCGGAGGCTAACTTTCTAGGTGCAATCCCATGGTCATTCTTGACCGATGGGGGTCACAGTTTTACTAGATTTAGTTTTTGTACTAGCTTCAGTCAGAGAAGGCGCGTGGCCTTGTGGTTGGGGTATTTCACTCTCGATTGCAAGATGGTGGTTTCGATTCCCCAACCAAGCAGTACATTGTGATTCTGTGCAAAAGGTTTTATTTGAAGCAGCTACAGTATACTCAGATATAATTGAATAATTCTACGACGGACGGGCTTTCCGTTGAGGGGTGTGTGTTCTGATCACGGTCGCTTATACGCCACAGAAATCATAGAACATGACATCATAATGTCCTGTGGTTAATGATGAGGATGTTTCATTATATATCAACATTTTAGACATTTCACTAAAGTATTCAGTCCACAAGTGGAAAGTACCGTGTACCCTCAGCAAGTTGAAAGTCCAGTGGGTCACACTGACACAATCACAATAACAACTGCTGCAACAAAAATAAATACATCAGAGCAAGGCTATTTAACTCTAAATAAAACTTCATCAATTTAATTCGTTATTATTTTTTAAATAAGATTTCATTTATTACTTTTAAATACTTCATCTATTTTTTAAAGAATTCTTCATCTATTTAATTCCAAATGGGCTTCATTTATCATTGGTGCCCACTTCATTCTCGTTTATGTTAGATCATCTTCGACCCAGCAGACACTTTTATCAAATTTATTGAAGACCAGAACGCTCATGTCTTTTATTCTGGCATTGAACAGCTAGGAACACGTTATCCAGTGCATCATTCATATTTTCAATATGTTTGCTGAATATTTAGCTATTATTACTAGTAGATCTTAATAGCTAAATATTCAGAAAACAGTAAACAAATATTACGGAGATGTAATAGCATAGCAAGTGACATGATCTGAGATTGTGTGCTGAAACGAAAACAAGTGCAGCGTGGAAATTTGTCAGGGAACAGGTCGCGGTCTCAAAGCGACGAAAATATTTTGACAATTTAAATTTAAATGTTGAAGTGAATCTAACAGCTTTTGTGTATTTCTGAAATGGTTTATAAACACCTTCCACGCAGCAAATAAATATATATTTTTTAAAAGGCGGCGAGCTGGCAGAATCATTACCATATTTAGCAAAATGCTTAGCGGCATTTCTTCCATTTTTATGTTCTGAATTCAAATTTCGCCGATTCGACTTTGCCTTACATCCTTTGGTGTTCAATAAAATAAGTACCTGTTGAGTAATGTGTTCTATGAGATCGACTTACCCCCTATCCAGAACTTGCTGGCCTTGTGCCAATATTTGAAACTATTATTACTCACAGACCAAATAAGTACGTGGTATCTCACTACATGTTACCACAAGAATTCAAGATCAGGAGGATCACGTCTTTTATTCTGACAAAGTATCAGGATTACGTTATCCAATGCATAGTTCCTTCTAGTTTATAAAAGTTTGTTTATGATTTGATTATAATTTAGCTATTATTACTAACAGATCAAATAAATACAGTGAGTTTCTTTCGATGCCACTTTGCTATAGTCATTGTCGTCCAACAATGATGATGTTTGTTTTTCTTTTATCTCTCTCTTTTCCCCATTTTTGTTACTGCACCAATAAACAGCAAATCTATGATCGAAAACATTCTCTTCAATACTGTTTTCTAGGAGGAAGTGACGTAAATGAGAACACTTTTTTTGTCTTCGAGCAAAACGGATTCGCTTATCCGCTGAGTGGCAGTTTTCGTTCAACATTAGCAGCTGTGAAGAGAAGATGCATTATTTCTATATATTTTTTATATTCTTACTGTCTCACTATTTCAAGTCTATTTCGTCTGTTAACGACTCAAGAAGACGAAAATAAAGAGAGAAAATATCAAATAAATATCCGATAGCAATAGATATTTATATTATTAATATGTGTATGCGCCAGTTTGTTTCTGTATCTGTGCAAATACGTAGGAGGATACAGAGTATGTGTGAGTTATGAGCGTTTGAGTTTACAGCAGTATCTTCAAAAAGTAATAACAACAAATAGCCTTACAATGAATGACACTTAAATGAGAGACAGATGCTGCAACAAGAACTACAGCGACTGCAATATGTACAACAGTAACTTTAAGACTAACTACAATAACTAACAAACAAAAGTTGCTCGTACAGTATGCTGTTATTAACTACCCGAATGAGAAGCAGTTATCGCATTAATACAAACAACAGCAACAATAGTATAAAAGAGAAACAAAAGAGTAGTAAAACAACTTTCGAAAACTTTCGTTGTCTTCGATCACAAGATGTCGCACCAAAAACAAGGAACTTACGTGGCTTGGACTACAAGAAATATAAGCAAATAGAAAAATCTGCTTGGTTCGTTTTTACTAAGAATCAAAAGATAAATTATTTTACAAGGGGCATCCCAGAAGTTAATTATCAATTCCCCAAAGATCCAAAACTCCTAATTTCCTTCAAAATAGGAGCATCTGTCTTCAATGCACTTATTCCCGTGTTCCAACCACTTCGTGAAGGACTCCATAGATATAATATAATCCAAAGTGAAGTTGTTCAGAACCCTTTTCACTGTCTCATTCATTTTCAAAACAAATGTCACAGGGTGCAAGTTTTGAACCGTCGAAAGTGTAAGAGACAGTTTTACTGACCATTTCTATCAAGTAGTTAGTTACCAGGATGTTTGTCCCTAAGCACCCCGAGAAAAAGCTTTGCACAAATTTTGTACACGTTCAGCTTTTAATGAATAATTCTGTAAAAAGCTGCCACAGTAACTCCAAACTATTTCCTTTTTGTTTTTTATAGACACGCGACGGTCTTCAGCCTGAAAATTGCGTACTTTCTTAACTAGGTCCCATATTCTGATGTCCCTCTTTCACCCAGACCTCTCATCGTATCTGACCTATTCTCTACCTTCTTTGAATCTCTTGTGCGAGCGGAAAAGTGGATCCATGATCAGTCTGGAGAATCTCATAGTCTAAGTACTATTTTTGTCGTTATCACAAAACTTTATTACAAAGCGGGCTTCCAAATATTCCAACTGCATTCTGCAAACTAGTCAGTTGTAACAAGTAATATTTAGCAGGGTTTATATTCAAGTGCTGTTTGGAGCCACATGACTCATAAATCCGTAGCTTAACTCGCGTTTTTTGTCATACAAGTGACTGAGATTACAACATACCTTCCTAAACGGGATGTCGATTCCAGCTATTGCTGGAACTCGTGTACAGCTGACTGGATTGAAATACCATGAAATTAAACGTATTGCTCACGTACATAATGCACCGCACGTTCCGAGAGATCAAAACTACGATCTTACGGTCATGAATAGGACACCTTAACCCTTGCTTCACGCGACATCACTCAGAAAGAATATGCTAACAATAAATATTTGATAATTAACAAAAATAAGAAGACATTGTTTTCCCGAAGAATATTAGATAGATCAATAGGTAGGAAGACTATAATATCCTTTAAATCACTAGATTTAGAGTTTTGTTTATTTGAGATTACAAGACAGATAACTAAGCCTGGAATTTTCACGTTATCTCCGATCATTATTTACATCGATGAAGTAAGCGAATTTATATTCTCGTAAATAATTTATCAGATATCTAAACAAGATGCATCTAAGTTTTCAAAGTTTTAGAAGAATAAATATCGAACTTTCTCCTTGAAATTTATAGAACTCCCACTTTAGAATTACAATATGGTAGATCAATGGATACAGCATGCACTTTATCCTGTTGGCTAAGTGAGATGGACTTTCAATATTTTCCTTTCCTGACTATTAGAAGGTCGGTTGAAAAATGTGCCGATGAGACAAAGCTATTGTCAAAACTACATATATATACAAATATATGCATATATATATTATATGTATATATATATATATATATATATATATATATATATATATATATATATATATACCACCATGTAGGATATACAAACTGTGGAAATAGCTAGTCATCGGATTTCGTTAAAATGAAGATGAGCGATGGCTAGAAGAATACTGAGTTTCATTTGATAACCAGTTGATCTAGCAAGCAGGTCCTCATCTCAGTGATTAGGGGCCGGTGCACATTGATGCCCTCGAGAGGTAGGTACTGAAACGGTACGCATTCTCTCCTGATGAACCCATACACTTGCTTGGCTTCCAGTATGCGGAGCTTTCGACTGGTAGCACTTGCATGTGCAAGTTGTTTGCAAAACACACACACACACACACACACACGCATATATATATTTATATATAGAGAGATATATACATATGCATATATATATATATCACGTGATCACGTGACCGACCAGGCTATCAGATGTTGTTATACATCGCTGGTCACAATGTGCTTCGCATTGTTATAGCCTTCAAATGACGCCACCCCGCTAGCTAAGCGAGCAGGCCAAGAGAAGAAAGAGTGAGAGAAAGTTGTGACGAAAGAGTACGGCAGGGATCGCCACCACCCCTACCGGAGCCTCGTGGAGCTTTAGGTATTTTCGCTCAATAAACACTCACAACGCCCGGTCTGGGAATCGAAACAGCGATTCTACGACCGCGAGTTCGCTGCCCTAACCCCTGGGCCATTGCGCCTCCATATATATATATATATATATATTGAAGTAGATAAATGAATTATCTTGTTACGGATTATTCCGATAACCGATAACCGATACCTGGGTAGCAAAAATCACAACAGAAAAATGACGGTTGAGGTTACGACCATGGGGTCTCAAACCCGTGCCTTAGTGCGGAAATTTGAAATTTTATATATTTAGTGTAGGAAGAAATGGAGCTGAACGAAGATTTAACAAAATTCCTTTTTATTATTTTCTACATATGTTTTAATGGCTGCAAAGTCCCTAATTCGGATTGAATAAGGAGTCCATTTTGCAGCCTTCTCTTCAGGAAAATCCAGGAACTTAATTCTCCAACAAAATGCACAGCAAGCTTACACACACACACGCGCGCGTGTGTGTGTGTGTGCGTATTTATATATGTTCCTTTAGGTTGCAAGTATGATCACACCGCATTCTTCAGAAGCGTTTCTTTACCGATTGCTTTCAAACGGATGACAGTAGTCAATCCTAAAAGCTGTTAACTGAAATCTAAGAACATCAGATACGGCGAATGACGTGTTGAAGTCATTCATACGTCCTGAATTGCGTAAAATCCTTTTATTCGATGGCATTGAAACCAGTTATGTGTTAAACTTGCTCAATTTTCGACCGTACCATTTTGTATCAAGCGTTTTAGGTTGTGTCTGGTTCAGCTTTACTCATCCAATATATTTTCATCATTACGTTATTAAATCCAAGGAAACAAAATCTGTCGTTATGGGAGAAAATATATCATGTGACAATACGTCTGTGAAACAAAGATAGGATGGTTGTCAAGCGTACCTATAATCTCTGATCATAATTCCGCTTCAACAGTGCAGAGCTATTGCTGGTAGTACAACACTCTTATTACCATCAAAAAATTCCTTAAGACTATAAGAACTATAATTGCCGTTTCTGGAGAAGCAAATTGGTAAGTTCATGTAAACGTCGAATAGGATAACTTGCCGCTAAATTCCAAACAAAACCTCATTT
>NC_043001.1:78650738-78710738 GCF_006345805.1 Octopus sinensis | reverse complement strand
CGAAAGAACAAGTCCGGGGTTCGATTTGCTCGACTAAAGGCGGTGCTCCAGCATGGCCGCAGTCAAATGACTGAAACAAGTAAAAGAGTAAAAGAGTATGACTTGAAGGACTTGTGAGTCTAATGCAGAAAGTATACCACTATCACCCGAATCGGACGTGTTGCCCAGTCCAATTAACTATATTTGACTTTCGCTAGCTGAAGTAGCTAATCTCTGTATGCCACGACTACAGATGATTGCAGGAGTTCACTAACTAACCTAGATGATCCTGGCCGTTGAGAGTTTCTTGTCATTTCATCCGCTCAGCATCTAGAGGTATTCACTGTTGACTCAAGAAGTCCATCTGTCGAAATTGTTCACATCCATCATGAAAAATACTATGATTCCAATGTGATCTGGCTCAAGTGGTCACATGCTAATTAACCCATGTCTGAGACCCGGAAAGGAGCATGGGCTCAAGGTTAAAATAGGCCTGGGAACACTAATGCCTACGAGGTTGTTCTATGTTCCTCAAAACCTAAAATTCCCGATTCGGGGTCCCACAACAGAAAGCAGTCTTAAGATCATAACTAGAGCTTAAAAATCTGCATTTTATTGTCCATAGAAAAAACGTACCACGTAACTAGAAATCTTATGTGACCGTTTAAAACAGAGTTAACTCCCCTACCATTACTTAAGGTGGTTCTTTTCAGGTGAATAGTGTCTTCATATGCATTTTTAGACCGCCATATTTTTTTCTTAATATCATATTCCGACATTAACCGTATTGTGATATTGAAAGAAATGTCATTCACAAGAATGCAAAATCTATTATGTCACCACCGATTTGTCATTATAAGTTCTGTTAAGCTGTATTGCAGTCATTACAATTTGCCTATCTGAGCAAATTATTCGACGGAAATATGGTCTGAGACAAGTTATAGGGAATTGTTAGCTGTAGGCAAACTACATATTTCTTCAGATTTAGCATCGGTGAAATACGTCCCTATCCTACTGAAAGAATGTTTGCCATGATAATTGCAATGTTTCCTAGTCATTTGGGAAGAAAAATTACAGACATGCATCCACCTATTTGTTTGGTATTCTCTATATTTCTATTTATTTATATTTTTATCTCTCTCTCTCCCTTTCTCTGTCTGTCTTCACAAAATTTCAGTATTGCGAATGGTTTCTTTACAGATTGTCAGTGACATATGCATGCGTTTGTGTCTGCGTGCGACTATATATATGTGTGTGTGTGTGTGTGTGTGTTGTGTGTGTGTGTGTTGTGTGTGTGTGTTTGTGTCTGTGTTTGTCCTCCTAGCATTGCTTGACAACCGATGCTGGTGTGTTTATGTCCCCGTTACTTAGCGGTTCGGCAAAAGAGACCGATCGAATAAGTACTGGGCTTACCAAAGAATAAGTCCCGGGGTCGATTTGCTCGACTAAAGGCGGTGCTCCAGCATGGCCGCAGTCAAATGACTGAAACAAGTAAAAGAGTAAAAGAGTATGACTTGAAGGACTTGTGAGTCTAATGCAGAAAGTATACCACTATCACCCGAATCGGACGTGTTGCCCAGTCCAATTAACTATATTTGACTTTCGCTAGCTGAAGTAGCTAATCTCTGTATGCCACGACTACAGATGATTGCAGGAGTTCACTAACTAACCTAGATGATCCTAGCCGTTGAGAGTTTCTTGTCATTTCATCCGCTCAGCATCTAGAGGTATTCACTGTTGACTCAAGAAGTCCATCTGTCGAAATTGTTCACATCCATCATGAAAAATACTATGATTCCAATGTGATCTGGCTCAAGTGGTCACATGCTAATTAACCCATGTCTGAGACCCGGAAAGGAGCATGGGCTCAAGGTTAAAATAGGCCTGGGAACACTAATGCCTACGAGGTTGTTCTATGTTCCTCAAAACCTAGAATTCCCGATTCGGGGTCCCACAACAGAAAGCAGTCTTAAGATCATAACTAGAGCTTAAAAATCTGCATTTTATTGTCCATAGAAAAACGTACCACGTAACTAGAAATCTTATTTGACCGTTTAAAACAGAGTTAACTCCCCTACCATTACTTAAGGTGGTTCTTTTCAGGTGAATAGTGTCTTCATATGCATTTTTAGACCGCCATATTTTTTTCTTAATATCATATTCCGACATTAACCGTATTGTGATATTGAAAGAAATGTCATTCACAAGAATGCAAAATCTATTATGTCACCACCGATTTGTCATTATAAGTTCTGTTAAGCTGTATTGCAGTCATTACAATTTGCCTATCTGAGCAAATTATTCGACGGAAATATGGTCTGAGACAAGTTATAGGGAATTGTTAGCTGTAGGCAAACTACATATTTCTTCAGATTTAGCATCGGTGAAATACGTCCCTATCCTACTGAAAGAATGTTTGTCATGATAATTGCAATGTTTCCTAGTCATTTGGGAAGAAAAATTACAGACATGCATCCACCTATTTGTTTGGTATTCTCTATATTTCTATTTATTTATATTTTTATCTTTCTCTCTCCCTTTCTCTGTCTGTCTTCACAAAATTTCAGTATTGCGAATGGTTTCTTTACAGATTGTCAGTGACATATGCATGCGTTTGTGTCTGCGTGCGACTATATATATATGTGTGTGTGTGTGTGTGTGTGTGTGTGTGTGTGTGTGTGTGTGTGTGTGTGTGTGCCTGTGCGTGCGTGTTTCTATACAGTTGCTACAACTAGAAATGCATTTCATTATTATTTGAAATAATGCAGGATTCTAACTTTTCTAATGGCTTTGATGGAACTCTACCGGATATAAATGTTCAAATATTCATAATACATCCCGAAAACAAAAGTGACACCCTCACTCATGCATATACAGAAACACTCACATACACACACACACATATACATATATATTATATATATATATATATATATATATGCATATATACTTATATATATATATATATATTATATATATATATATATATATATATATATGCATATATACTTATATATATATATATATATATAACTATAACAAATAACAGTTTTAGCTCAGTATCGCCCTTGGCTGATCACGACAATAGAGATGAAAAGGGGATCGCAGTACTTTGTATAATAACGGTGGAGGAGAGCCTAAAAGGTGTCTAGTGACGAAGCGTGTTAAATGTAATTCAAGTTTATCAATTATGATACAGGTGGCGGGGAATGTAAAATGGCGTGAAATTTTTTGATAAGTACCTGAATTGTTTAGTCATACATCGAAATATATATTTAGAATATAGTGCTGGTTGATGTACATATGAAATGGGACGCCCCCTTCGTGTCTATGATTATATGGATTATTTGAGGACTTAATTGAATTTTTATAGGAATGCTAATTTGAGAATTAGCATTAGTTCTGGTTCCATGATCAAATGCATAGAATGCTCACAATTAATGTGAACTGGAGTAAAAATAATTTGCACGCTCAGTATAAACGTAAAAAGAATAATAAAAACAAAAAGGAAAAACGGTATAGAGAACTACCAAAAGTCAATCTTCATAATTGTGCATGTTTGTATATGTGTGTGTGCACGTGTGCATGTGCGTATGTGTGTTTGTGTGTGTGTGGGTGTATGTGCATGCATCCGTTCGTGTGTGCGTCAAGGCGGAAATGCATTTGGCGTACACGCTACCCACTGCCAGGACTAATTCCTTTCTCCCCGTGTTATAGTGTGTTTTTAACACAGCAAGTTTATCACCTTGTGTATCACCGATGTATATACATTAAAGATGATATATAGATTGCTATATATATCGTACAATGATATATATATATATATATATATATATATATATATATATATAACAATAGGGCGGCGAGCTTCCAGAATCACTAGCACGCCGGGCGAACTGCCAAGCACTATTTTGTCTGCCGTTAGGGTCTGAGTTCAAATTCCGCCGAAGTCGACTTTGCCTTTCATCCTTTCGGGGTCGATTAAATAAGTGACTGAATCTCTTTGTCTGCCGTTGTTTTTTCCTTCTATGTTTAGCCCCCTGTAGGCAATAAATATATATATATATATATATATATATATATATATATATATATATATATATATATATATAATATATATATATATATGTGTATGTAAATATATAACAAAGTGGCTGTGTGGTGAGAAGCTTGCTCCCCGACCACATGGTTCTGGGTTCAGTCCCACTGCGTGGCACCATGGCAACTATCTTCTACTATAGCCTCAATCCTATCAATGCTTTGTGAGTGGATTCGGTAGACGGAAACTGAAAGAACTGAAATGCAAAGAAGCAATTCTGTGTCATTTATGTCATTGGCGCCAAACGCGACACTGCAAACCTCCAAATACTTGTGCTCCCCTTTGAATTGGCAGATGTATTCTTGTGCTTAGATTTCCATCATTTTGTACAGAGCTTCCGAGGTAGGTGAAAGAGTCAACAACCCTCAAGTATCTCACCTTTAAAGAACATTTTTGTAGGGTTGCAAACAGCGCCACGTGCAAGTTGATATATTACAACTAGTTTTTTTTCAAGCTGGTGGCCTTGCCAAAATCATCACAAGCTGAGTCAAATGCAGATACGAGATATTACAGGCCCGTTCAGAGTGACTGACTAGATCCCAGTAGTCAGCGTGTAAGAGTTCCTAATGAGTGAAATGAAGACTTGTTTTGAATTTCAGTCTGGTCAGATTATAAACATTCCTTGTTCTTCGATATTTTTATGTAAATACTCTCCTCGGAGTTTTAAAAAGCTTGACAGCACAACAGAAAAGTATGTTTTATAGTGGTTGGGTCTTTTACTCCATTTTCCACGCAAGGGATTCAGTAAGCCTACACCAGAATTATGTGAGATTGCACTTGAGTATCATTGGTAACACGCTTGCTTGGTGAGGCGGGTGATTTTTTGATAGCCTGTGGAACGAAAAATAACGTCCGTTAAAGGGCAGAGGAACTCAAGTGTACTCAACGGCCATTCAACAAATATGTGTAAATATGTACGTATGTATGTAAGTATGTATGTATGTAAGTATGTATGTCTGTATGTATGTATAGATAAATAAATAAAATATATGCATATATACATACATATATGTACATACTTACATCATACATAGATAGACAAACGCATAGATAGATATATAGATAGATAGACAGACATAAAATTTCATTATTATTATTTTTCATATATTTATTATTATTATCATTATTATTATTATTATTATATTATTATTATTATTATTATTATTATTATTATTATTATTATTATTATTATTATTATTTTTATATTATTATTATTATTATTATTATTATTATTATTATTACTTTTAGGTTTTTTCGTGAGAATTTACAAGGTGACCCATGGGCTGATAGTTTCGTTCATTGACATATATCACTTGAGAAATTGTCAACGCCTCCAGTTGGGCCTTGAGCCACTCTCTGACATCTGCCAAGTCTTATTGAAAGACATATACACACGTCTTATGAAATCTGTTCTCCTGTATACAGCAGCAAACACTCATACTCACGCACGCACACACGGAAACACACACATACATATTGCTGATGTCACGAGTATTTAGTAACGTCAAGCGTATGTAAAATAATTCTCACTTGGAATGGTGAAACTCAATGCATATAATGCTATAAATAATAGCATATAAATATTAAGCTGCGAGAGGTTTTGCGTTACAAAAGTCAGAAGGCTAATAATTACAACTTTTTGTGCTTGGAAATCTACTCTTCGAATACACACACACACACACACACATATATATATATATATATACACACGTATGTATGTACGTTGCCTTTTTGGCACGTTGAAACTCGAAGTAGATAGAGTTACAAAGGATTTTTAACCAGATACTTATACTGTACCATTTATTACATCATCTGCGTCGAGTTTCATCTTTTCCTCAAAAAAATTATCTCCTGTTCTCTTGAAGTTTCTTCTTTCATATGACATCAACAAGCACACCCACACACAGCTGAACAGTAAGAAAGCTAAGGTCGAAATGTCTTTTACTTCAAGTTTAGCGTAACCGCTTTTCAACATTGAAATATCATTCATACTCAACTGACTATACCGTCCATCATATCGTGATGTCGAGGTTTACAAAAATTTGATTTGCTACGTTTAAATAAATTATTAAATAAATGTATATGACAGTTGCGTAAAGCATTAGTTATTCGGATGTAGCTATGGAAGAGTGCTGGGTTGAAGTGGCTGTAGGAGAGAAGGGGTATGTAATGAGAAGTAAGTTTTATTTCAAAAAGGAAATAAATGGTTGATAGAGAGGAAAAGAGAGGAAAAGTGAGAATATGCGACAGAGGAACAGAAGGAAATGATGCAGAGGAGATAGGAAGAAGGAACAAGAAGAAATATAAACAAATAAATATTTTGTATAAATAGATAGTGAATGAATGAACGAATGAATGAAAGAGGAGAAAAAAGGAAAGAAAGGAAGCAAAAAGGGGGTGAATGGTCGGAATGAAAGAGTCACAGGGTAGCAATGGTAACAGGAGTGGAACAGAGAAAGAGACAAAGAAAGGTAAAGGAAAGAGTAAAGAGACTGATAAAGGAAGCTTTAAAAGCTAGAAAACTAAAAAGAGGGAGTAGGGTGTCGAGCTGGCAGAAACTTTAGTACGCCGGGCGAAATGCGTGGCCGTAATTCGTCTGCCGGTACGTTCTGAGTTTAAATTCCGCCGAGGTCAACTTTGCTTTTCATCACTTCGGGGTCGATAAATTAAGTACCAATCACATACTGGGTCGATGTAGTCGACTATGCCCCTCCCCACAAATTCGAGGCCTTGAGTTTATAATAAAAAAGAATCGTTAGCCTGTCAGGCAAAAATGCTCACCAGCATTTTATCCGTCCCCGTTCTGAGTTCAAATTCCGCAGGTGTCGACTTTGCCTTTCATCCTTTCGGGATCAAAAAAATAAATGCCGTTTAATACCGTTGAGCATTGGAGTCGATGTATTCGGCTTACCTTAAATTGCTGGCCTTGTGCCAAAATTTGAAAGCAATGTGTATAAATGTAAAGTCAGCGAGCTGTCAAGATCGTTAAGCATACGCCGGGGAAAGTGCTTACCAGCATTTCGTCGGTCTTTACGTTCTAAGTTCACAATCCACCGAAGTCGACTTTGCTTTTCATCCTTTTAGGAGTCGATAAAATAAGTACCAGCGAAGCACTTGGGTCGATATAATGGACTTAACCATCACTCCTATGTTGCTGGCCTTGTGACAAAATTCTTTTCTACTCTAGGCGCAAGGGCCGAAACGTTTGGGAAGGGGGTCAATCAATCAGATCTACCTCCGTATGCAACTGGTACTTAATTTATCGACGCCGAAAGGATGAAAGGCAAAGTCGACCTCAGCAGATTTTGAATTCAGAAGGTAAAGACAGACGAAATACCGCTAAGCATTTCTTCCAGCATTCTAACGTTTCTTATTTCTTTACTGCCTACAAGGGGGACAAACAAGGAGAGACAAACTGATTAAGTGGATTATATTGACCTCAGTGCGTAACTGGTACTTATCTAATCGATCCCGAAATGATGAAAGGGAAAGTCGACCTCGGCGGAATTTGAACTCAGAACGTAACGACAGACGAAATACCATTCAGTATTTCGCCCGGCGTGCTAACGTTTCTGCCAGTTTGCGTTCGTCGAAGTCAAAATTAAAAACAGAAAAATAAACCATAGGTGTGAATATAGTTTGAAAGAAAGCGATTGGGCTGTATCGAAATGTGTCTTTCATAAAACAACATGAAGTTCGAGAAGAAAAGAAATTCATGTTTTTCTTTTTTTTAATAAGGAAAGGAGGGAGGAAGTCTAATTAGATACGACCGTCTAAATTTCAAAGAAACGTAATTAGTAATCATTTCTTATTTTGGTACAAAGCCAGCCAATTTGTCGAGTATAGAAGTCGAGTACCTCGACACCAGTCATCAACTGGTACTGATTTTAGCGACCCTGAAAAGATAAAAGGTAAAGTCGACCTCGGCAGTATTTGAACTCAGAAAGTAAAGTCGGCAGAAATGCTGCTAAGCATTTTGTCTGAAGCGGTAACGATTTTGCGAACTTGCCACCTTCAGAAAGCTATTAAAAATCACAGAAGACCTGGAAATAAAGTGTTTTGTGGATTCTGTTAATTTAGTGGGTGAGGACAAAGAGCAAAAGAATTATAGAATTACAGGTGTTGAAATTATTTCAATGAGAGTGGGGAGGGCGATGTAAGTTGTATAAAATTTAGTTTGTTTTATAAAAAGAATAAGATTTAGAACTAAAATGTTGGTGTTGAGAACAAACATGAATAAGAACGGAAATAAGTGAAACAATAAATAAACTGCTATGAAAGATTAGGAAACACATGGTTTCTTGCAGAAGTGAAACCCGGTGGGTGGGCATGATCTACGCAGGGTTGGAATTTAAATAGTAAAGCAGGAAAAGGAATAAGCTGAAATGTATTAAAGGAATACGAAGCAAGAGTTTCGAGAATAATTTGAAGGAAAAAACGGGCAAATTAAAACCAAGTCAAAAATAAATTTTTTTAAATTGTATGTTAAGGAGTGCGTAAAGTGAGGGGAAGTATACTCTTTTACTTGTTTCAGTCATTTGACTGCGACCATGCTAGAGTGCCACCTTTAGTCGAGCACATCGACCCCAGGACTTATCTTTGCAAGCCTAGTACTTATTCTATCGGTCTCTTTTGTCGAACCGCTAAGTTATGGGGACGTAAACACACCAGCATCGGTTGTCAAACGATGTTGGGGGGACAAACACAGACACACAAACATATGCACACACACTTATATATATATATATGTATATATTATATATATATATATATATAATATATATATATATATATATATATATATATATATATATATATTTACATATATACGACGGGCTTCTTTCAGTTTCTGTCTTCCAGATTCACTCACAAGGCTTTGGTCGGCCCGAGGCTATAGTAGAAGACACTTGCACAAGGTTCCACGCTGTTGGACTGATCCCAGAACCATGTGGTTGGTAAACAAGCTACTTACCACACAGCCACTCCTGCGCAGATAGAGACTCCTGCGCCTATGCTTATACTTAATTTTTGTCGGTCAAGACACTAGTAAATATAGCATGCAGCAAACAGAATCAAGTCACTTAATCTGCATTGTTAAAATGAATAGGCACAGCAGTAGTATAGAATCTGCAGATTTTCTCGTAAATATATTGTAGCATTTCTATATATGAAGCTTTACAGAGAATATACGGCTTCTGTTCGTTTCGTGTTTGAAGCAAGAAAAAGGATTTTTTTTATGAATTTCAAATGTTTTGGTGAATTTGAAGGAAACCGATCACATGCGCTTGCGTTATAGTCAAGCTACTGAATAACCAATTTCGAGAATGTATTTATTCCTACAGCTAGATTTCGTAACCAGCTCAATTTCTTTTTAATTTATAAGAGATGAGAATAGAAATAATGTTCTATTGACTCAGAGAAGGCACGTACCCAATTTTCCTAAATATGGTTTCGTTTATTATATCACTGGACATCTAAATTTGAAATTTGTTGTTATCCGATATCACGGTTACCAAAAGTGTTGAGACAGAGAGGTGGTATTTTGTTTCTCTGGGTTTCTAAGGAAACATGTGTGCTTGAAATATCTGTGTTGAGTTTTTAAAATTTATACTATTAATCTTTGTAGGTATAGTCACTTCGATTTTACTAACTTCACTTTGATACATTGTACCAAAACTTTGCTAAATTATTTACCTATAAGAGGGGATGTTATAACCTTTTAATGATGCACTAACAATTGTGACCTGGTGCTGAGTTTGTCTCAGGATTTCTGTTATCCTTTTACATAAGAAACTATATTTTTAATCGTATATTTGCCATTTAAATATGGCTAACCCCTAAGGGTGTATGCTACTGTAGTTTGTAGCCCCAGGAGGAAACCTCCTCCAGCTGGCTATAGACACACTTTCTGGGGCTACAAACTACAGTAGCATCCACCCTTAGGGGTTAGTCATATTTAAATGGTAAATATACGCCACGATGTGTTGTAGCTACTGTTTATAACTCGTTCTGAGATTTATTATTGCTTATATTTTTAATGTTGGTTTCAAATTTTGGCACACGGACAGCAATATCAGTGGAGAGGGTATAATCGATTACATGGACTCAACTGATAATTTATCGAATCCGAAAGGATGAAAGGCAAAGTCGACCTCGGCGAGATTGGAACGTTAAACTGGACGAAATAGCACAAAGCATTTTCCTCGGGGTGCTACAGATTCTTCCATATCATCGCCTTAACTAAATTTTTTAATATTACTATTGAAACGAAAGCGGTAAGTTAGCGGAATCTTTAGTATTCCGGTTAAAATTCATTGGTCTCAAAACGCAAATACTTAATTTCATTACGTTCCAAGCTCAAGTTCAGTCAAGGTCAAATTTACGTTTCATCTTTTCGGATTCGTTAAAACTAGATACAATTTGAACACTAGGGTCGATATAACCGACTTCATCCTCACCCGAAATTGCTAGCCTTCAACCAAGGATTGAAGCAAATATTACTAGTGCAACTATGGATAACTTTTCAAGTGGTGTTCCTAAAAAAACTTATGTGGTAGGTGTGACCAGATTAAAGGAAGCTATTTTCCATATTAATATCCGCCACGAAACTGAAAATGAGTATACTGAACCAGATGATATTATGTTTCTATTACAATGAGGAATTATTTGGTAGCATATGGGCATATGTTGCTTCTTCTCGACAAAACTGCTCACTCTCAATATACCTGAATGCGGGGCTCAATCCAAAGTTATGTATATGTAATAATTCGCATTGCAAATATTTTTAACGTTTGTTTCTACAGTTGGCGGATAGAACTTTATTGGCAGCAATAACATCGTAAGTCTATGGAGACAATGATACAGGAATTTTTTTCGTATATGCTTTTTTTATATAATCCGTTTTCATAATCTCCATCCTCACAAACGTGTATTCTGCGAAGCAGCTGAGCAGGCTGATTTTGTAATTTTCTCTATATCTATAAAACTTATACGACAAATTTTGTGAAGAAAAGGGCTCCATAGGCTGGCAAGATTTTATTTCAGTCTTTGAATATAGTAGCGATCCTATTAGCTAACCTTCTTTATGGCAACATTTTTACATTTGTTTTATAACATTTCAAATGGTTTTGTTGAGGATGTTGCAGAATGAAGTCAATATTTGATCAAAATATCATATGCTTCAGGTTTTGTTTGTGTTAGTGTTAAAAGACATCGCGTTGAGAAGCTTGCATGCATAGATTGCTTACTATCAGTCTGTAGAAAGCTTAAAGGTGTGAAGAAAATGACATAGGGTTATATTTCTATATCTGTGTCTTACAGTCACCGCTATGAATCAGTGTTATTATTAACTCTATTAAGGCAGGGAGCTGGCAAATTCCTCAGCACGGCGGGCAAAATGCGTAACAGAATTTGTCCGTCTTTCAAATTCCGCTGAGATTGACTTTGCCTTTCATCTGTTGGGGTCGGTGAAATAAATACCAGTTACGCACTGGAGTTGATGTGATCGCTTTGCCCTTCACGCAAAATTTCAGGCCTCGTGCCTATAGTAGAAAGGATTATCACCTCTGGCATCAATTTTCTTAGTCATCTACGTTTAAATATATCAAACACACAGACAACAGACAGGATTTAAAAAATAGTATTTCCAAGCAAAGATACTTTTCATTTAACCCGAAATATATTATGTAACAAGAATACAAAGCCCCAGATAAGGGAGGAAAGAGGAATCAAATACATTTACAAGAGGGTGCTGAAAAGTTTCTGGCTTTAAGGGTATCGAGAAATGCCTGGTTGGAGGCTCAACATTACGAATTCTATCACAGAGCTTAGAAAATATGATGGACCGCTGCAATAAGTGTGTGAAGCTGAGAATGGAATATGTGGAATAAAATCATAATTACATTTTCTTTTATCTAAAGTTAGGAGCTTTGCAACACCATATCATATTGTAATATTTTACTGGCAATGAAAATCAAAGTCGACGAAGACACAAATGAACTGCGAACATGAAGACATAAAACTAAATCCTGAAAATCACTTAGTCACGTGTTCTTCAGAATATTTCATACCACTATAATCTTGGCACGTGTCCACATATTTCTAGATGACGGGTGCATTAAATCGCATCGATTCCGTGTAATTGACCGATAATTATTTTATAAATCCAACTGGGATGACAAGCAACTCATCTGGATTTAAATACAAAAGGTAAAAATGCGAGATTAAATGCAGCAAGACAACTAATCCGGCATTCTGCCAAGTGACCCATCCCCTGGTAATTCTGTCAATATTAATATTAACTAATCAAAGTAAATTTGACAAATGTTATAATTTTATTCACAGTTTCTAATGAAAATTCTTCACGCGACGCAAGATTCGGTTACATTTCCTGTTAAAAATTGCACTGTTTTTAATGCCACAAAGATTGTTATTGCCAAGCAAAAGTAGTGCATAGATATTCAATACATTCCTCATATGATATAACAGCAAATGATGTGTGCACGCACACACACACACATACATATTTATGTATATATGTGCTTGCATACATATACATAAACATACATACATGTGTATGCATGCATATATATGTACATATGTATATATATATATATATATATGTTTATATATATATATATATATATATATATATGCTTATATATGCACATACATATGTATATATACATTTATATTTATGTATATACTCATATTTATATATGGTGTTTGTGAATGCGTGTGTGTGTATATGTGTGTGTGTCTGTCTGTCTGTGTAGTATATGCTTAATGTATATATATTAAGTAGACTGAAGAATGTTGGCATCGAATGAGTAAAATCTTATATTATACATTTTCAAATCTTGTGAATCCGTTTTAAATTTCCTTGAAATAAAAATATTGTATGGCACATGATGCAATCCACACTTACTTTCCACAATACTCTATATGTTCTCGTGTGTTCTTTAAGCAGAAATGTTGCGAAAAAGCCTTAAGCTAAGAAGAATAACCTTCTTGATTACCTTATGGAGAAGAACTCAGTTTTATATAAACATATGCGTATGTTCGTTTGTGCGTGATTTTGTATATATGTGTATGTGTGCATTTTTTTGCTGTTCACTTAATGTTCTAGCTTTTATTTTCGTACTGTTAAATGCAATTATTTAATAACATATAATTGTATGGATGCTTTTATACTAAAGTATTGTAGACAGTGAAATAAAATAGATATCACCTTACATCAATATACTTACTTATCTGTCTATAACAATAACTATATCTATTTGTTTACCTGTATATTATATATATATATATATATATATATATATCCATATATGTTTATATCTGAGTGTGTATATATATACATACATACATATATATATATATATATATATATATATATATAATATATATATATATATAAAATATTATTAGAGACAAAACTACTATTTTGCAAAACAAACAAGGAAAGACTTAATCATTTTTTTTGACTATTTATTAAATTTTATGTATTGATTAAGTCTTTCCTTGTTGTTTTGCAAAATAGTGGTTTTGTCTCTAATAATATTTTATAATATTTACTATATAAAATTGGATTTAATCCTAATCTGATTTTTTCCCTGTAAATTTGGATTTATTCCCTAATATTTATTTATATTATATTATATTACATATTAAAATGGGGAAGGCTGGTTTAGGGATTACCTTAGGTTTAGCTTTATGGCATAATGTCAGATCCCGAAAACATGTTGGCCCATAACTTCTTAAAAAATGGAGGGGGAATGCTTCACTCCATATTTTAATAGGTCATGGGCCAACATGTTTTTGTGTTCTGACGATATGCCATGAAGTTAAAGCCCTTATGGACGGGTAACCTAAGGTAATCCCATACACCGGCCGTCTCCATTATTATTATATACTGCTCTACGTCTTAGAGTGTGCTTCTTTCGGATTTATGTTTTCTACAAATGATATATATATATATACACACACAAAGAGAGAGAGATTTGCATATATAAACGCAGATATATCCCTATATATGTGTGTGTGTATACACATAGATATATAAGTATATATACCCTATTCTTCTCTATTCTACTAAAGCTACAATTGCAGTGCCAGATCCAAGTGGCAAATAAATATTTAGAAATTGTATAGGACCTTGTAATGAATTTTTATCGCACGCATACACACACAAACACACACAGTTACATGAATCTATACATACATATATATATATAGAATATATAAAATCTTGAAACTTTGCCTTTTCGTGAAAGCCGGTTTGATTTCTTTTTTCTTTTTTCTTTTTCATACACCCATTTTTATTAAAATTTACTTTCAATTTAGCATTCTGCCTTATTATCTTTTCCTCTCCTATCATTTCTCCACGTGCGGTTAACACAATACCACCATTTACTGACTTATACATTCATATATACATGACTCTATATATATAGAGAGATGATGACGTTGATGACAATGATCATGAGGAAGAGGAGGAAGAGGGGAGGATGAATATGATGACGACGACAACGATGATATCGATGATGATAACCATGAAGATGATGAAAATCATGACGAAGGTAACGATGATGATCGTGACGTTGAAGACAATGTGGATGAAGATGATTATGATGATGATGATGACTACAACGATGATAACGATAATGGTAGCAATGAAGATGATGAAAATGGTGACGACGATGATGATGCTGAGGAGGAGAGTCAGGGGGATTGGAGGAATAGGAAAAGAAAGAGGAGGAGAAGAATAGGTAAAGAAGGGGGAAGAGGTGAGGATGAGGTGGAGGAAGGAGAGATGAGGAGGAAGAAGAGGACGAGAAGGAGGAGACAGAAGAAGAAGAAGAAAAAAAGAAGATTAGGAAGAGTGGGAGGATGAGAAAGGAGAAGAGGAGGAGGGGGAAACAGAAGAGGAAGAAGAAGAAGAGGAGGAAGAGATGGTGTGGTTATAAAAACTTGGCAATAAGCGAACTATCATGAAGAAAGGAGATAATTAGATTACGTCGACATCAATACTTGAGTGGTACTTACTTTATCGTCCTCGAAAGGGTGAAGAGAAAAATTAACCTCGGCCTGATTTGAATTCAGAGCAGCAAGAACGGGGGGAAAAAAGTAACGAAAGGCATTTTTTCCACCGGTCTATCTACTATAGGCACAAAGCCTGAATTGTTTGGGTTTTTTTCTGCCGGAGAAGTGCATAGTCGATTAGATCGAACCCACTATGTAATTGGTACTTATTTTACCGAGCCCGAAAGGTTGAAAAGCAAAGTCAACCTCGGCAGAATTTCACTCAGAACAGACGGTCGAACGAAATGCTGTTTGGTATTTTATCCGGTGTGCTAACTATTCTGCCAGATCGCCATATTAACTATGATGATGATAATTTAAAATTTTGACTCATGGTCAGTAATCTTGTGTGAGGATCATGCTGATTATATCGACCCTGTTACTTGTTTATATTGACCCTAATACTTATTTCCTTGACTCCAAAATGATGTAAAACTAAGTTGTTCCCGGCGATATGTGATCATAGATTCGGAAGAAATGCCGCTAAATATTTTATCCGAACCGCTAGAGACTCTACCATTTCACCGCCATTATGCACTTCCAGAAATAATGGGAAAATGAAATTGTTCCCTTCTGCCAGTATCAGTGGGAGTTCAGAAAGAATAAAATATGCTTACTTAGAAAAAATGCTAGTGTCTTAGCCCAAGGGATATATGTGTCTCATCTGTTTAATACAGAAGCAATACCTGTATGAAACTGATAAAGTGGGTTTGAAAAGTAGTCAAATATTTTTCTTTTTATTTTGATATTTTTTAATTGAGAACAAGGATCAATTGTTAAACCAATTAACACAATTTTACCTTAGTTTATAGGTTCATTCCGTTGACATTTGTTGATCCTTAGTATCATGCTCCTCTGATGCATTAAATTTTAGTATGAAAGATGTGTTTCACGCATGGCATTTCAGCGAAAGAAGTTGTAGAAAATGCTAATGGATCTGTTGTTGAAGCTTTATTAGTAAACTTTTGTTGTTTAGCTTTGGCAAGATCATTGGCTTTTATCTCCTTCATATAATTCGCTACGTAGTATTTACTCTTTATCGGCATTTCAATGTAATATTTTTTTCTTTTTCTTTTTTTCCTTTTTTTTTTCCTTTTTTTTTTACATAGAATGTCTCATTAAAAGATCACATTTTTCAGATGTGAAGAATTGAAATCAGGAACCTGAATGTAATTACAAGAAGAAGAAAACTTCTCACTTAATGTTAAATACCAAAGTAAGGCAACAGCGCTAACATAGCATTCTAAGAGTGTAGTGAAGCGTTGAAATAAATGACATGTGAATATGGGATGATAGATTCAAGAAACGTTTCCTCAACCATACATCCAACTTCAAGTATGACAAAGAATGTAATGTCACGGCTTTATGAAGGAACTTCAGAGGCTGAAAGAGCAATATGTGAACGTTATGCATATTGAATGATCAATTGTGAAGTGTAGCATGTCCAACGCAAACGGAACACCGTGCTGTCAAATATGCACAGCTGAAAAATATATTTTAATGAAACATTTAAACGTATTTCATTATAAGTAATCCACAGAAATCTTACTGAAATAGTAACCCACGAATATTGTCTACGTCTAGAACACATCATAAGGCCATTCCGACTTACCTCAAATAAGCAGCATTTGCTCGCTCATAACAGAAATATTGTGTACATTGTTACGATTGAGCAAAGTAATACTTCAAACTGCTTTATTTTAGAAATGTTATTCATACAAACAAAAATTGTATGTTGTTACATAGTAATTTGTTCACACAGAAAAAAATAATTACACTTTAACTAGAAAAAAAATACAAACAAGAAAACCCACAATATGATAGGTAAAACAAAGGTTTCAATCATGAGAATTGCAGGTTTATAGGTTTTATATAACAAAAATGATGGAGCAATAACATTGCTGAGGTTATCGTAAAATAATGGCTAAAATATGTACAAAACCAATCGAATGGTAATATGAAAAAACTTAAATTGCTATTTCTAAAAATATTTTTTTTCATAACATCATTGATCTCTTCAGTTTCTTGGGTATATATTTTTCTTTTATTATTCCATGTTATGTATACATTTTTTCTAGAAAATTCCTGTCTGTGTCTGTTTTACATGTATGTAAGCTACATATCTGCTTGGTTTTGTTGTAATCATGTGTTTTCGTGTAAGTTGCATTAGGTACATATGAACATATGTGTAATAGTAAGAATGTCTATGCGACGTTCTGTGTATGAGTTTTGCGTTTTTCGCGCTATCATCATTAGATTTTCAGTAAAAAGTTGTTATATATGTTTACATGTATACATGTATGCAATATACTCTAGAAATTTGTGATAAAGGTTGTTGTTTAAATTTAAGTTTATTTTCAAAATTTTTTAATGCATATATGAATATATGTAGCTACAAAGGTACATGAATACATATGCTTATCCACGCATTATGTGTGAGTGTGTCTGTGTCCCTATCTGTGTGTCTGTGTGTCTGTGTGTCTGCGTGTATATCATGGCATTTTAGTGGACGCGGATAAGCGTACATATGTGAATGCATATGCGTCTGTCTATGTTATTACTTTTCAAGCCAAATGATATTTACACTCTCAAAAGGTTCAATTTTTGATACTTGAAATTTATGTGGCGATTCAATTTATGTATTATTTTAAAAATTCATTAGATTCTATATACATAGATACACACACACACATATATATGTATACATAAATTTATCCATACATACATTCAGGTATATGTATATATATATACTTTAATTTATCAAATTATATTACAATATATTATATCTCATATATCTATATGTACAGGGTGGCCGAAAAGTATCTGAGCATATTAAATTTTTAATAACTCCCTTATTTTTACAAATAGGTTATAGAACTTTAATTCAATATAGAGGAGATAATTAGTTCTTTTTCCTCATGCCTCTAAATTACGTATGAAAAATGACATCTTTTAAATGGTATCTATATTCAGCTCCACACATCCGTGTCCTTTCCAAAATATTTTTCACGGCAGCTCTAAGGGTTTCAGCTTTCAGTTTTCATATTTCTCTAGTGATATTCTCTTTCAATTGCGCCAGTGTTCTCTGATTTGTGGGGATAAACCTACTTCTTGAAGTGCTCCCACTGCTCAGGGCTGGTCATGTCTGGGGAACGCGATGGCCTGTTGACGTCGCAGTAGCGAGAGGGGATTCTTGCTCCAAAATATTGCTTCAGCAACTGTATTATCTCACTTGCGGTATGAGCGGTTGCCTCATCTTGCTCGAACGCTATATCAGGCCAATTTTGAATGGCAAAATGTTCCTGCTTATGGACCTGTACCACTTACCAGTCACGGTGACAGCAGTCCCATCCTCCTCCTCGAAGATATAAGGCCCGATTATGTCATCCAGCGTAATTGCACACCATATTGAACACTTTGTGTGGTGCAATTTTCTTTGGGGCTTGAATAATTCACCCCGAATTTTGATAGAACATTTTCACCACTTGGGTGCGTTGTGCAGTGCCATATTTTCCCAGAATTTATTTCCAGGTCCTAATCTATAAAATCCCTGGAACATAAGTAAAAATATAAAATAATTATTAACCATTACAACACTTCAGTGACTTTTGGGTTAACCTTTATATATATATATGTATATAAAGTTTTTTTCAGAATGAGATAAAAATCCAAAGCTGTGAATGATTTATATATATATATATATATATATATATATATATATATATATATATATATATATATATATATATATATATATATATATATATATATATGATAATGCATTAGAGTAGGAAGTGAATGATAATAAATTTACATATAATATAGTTAGAATTTTCAAAAAAATTCATCAGTGGCCAGAATATTAAAAAAATACCTTTTAAAGTGAAAATTATAAGCAACTTATAAATAAGGGCAAAAGACTGTCTCCTACTCTATGAGAATTTTCAGTCCGATCGCACGTTCTCGAGATGTACTTCAAATTCCCATTTGGATATATCTGGGGTATTTAAGAGTACACATTACTTTGCGTCTGCTTGTTCCATGGGTGCAAGTAACTATTTCGTATATCTCTTAACGTATTTACTGCTGATGACGAGAAAATTCTTTATGAATTAACTCAGAAATCGGATCGATTCGGTAATAACGAAATAGTTTAGAATTTTCTCAGCTTGCTTCAAGACCTGTGATTATAGTGATGAATGATACGTAGTTACTGAAGATTTGAAATCTATTCTCGGCTTATTTGGTATAGATTTTTTTCTTTTGCCCTTATTTCTAAGTTGTTTATAATTTTCACCTTAAAAGGTATTCTTTAATATGGTGGCCACTGATGAAATTGCTGAAAATTTTATCCTTGATTGTATGTATGTATGTATATATGTATATATATATAAATGTATGTATGTATGTATGTATTATGTATATATATATGTATATATATATATATATATATATATATATATATATATATATATATATATATATATATATATATATATATATCATCATAATTCTTTGCAGAGAGCGGTTATCATTTAGAGAAACCGAAGAGAAACTAGACGAGAGATGTCTAGTTCACACTAGATTTGAAGCCAAAAGTTTTTTTTTCCTAAGCTATTACATTACACATACAAAAATAAGCAACTGCTCTATATTTTATAGGGTATGTTCTTCTCCTGATTTATGATATAGTAACGAAGAAACATTTACACTGAAAACTGGAAACTGTGTAATCCTGGTCCTCGAATATTGATCTAAGCTTAAAATGGACTCCCCCGTGCATTTCACTTTTATTCAGTCTCTCACCATTTCTACCTTTCTCTCCTCTCCTCGTACTCCTTTTCCCCCCTCATTTCAATCATTCTTTTTTTCTTTTCCTTCCATCTCTTTATTGGCATTTGAAGTTTGCCATTCATCCACTCGTTTTGTGTTGATTTTTGTTCTCTTTCTAATATCCATTCTCACCTTCTCTACGTACGTTTTTTCATTCTGTCTATCTTATTTCACTTCATTCTTCACTTCTATATTTCCTTATCTTCCTTTTCTCTCCTTTGTTATTCTAGACATATACAACCGTTCATGGAACACTATTCCCTAGCAGGAATATTCGTCGAATTTCTGGAATAATTTGTTCAAATATATCACGCTTATAGTAACTGTGACAATCAAGAACGTTTAACGCTAAGAGTTCATACGTGATTCAAATAATGCACATAGCTTAAGTATCAACATAATCAAGTAAGTTGATGGTGTCTTTGTTGTTTAGCGCCATCTTAACCTAAAATAGACTATTTATGAGTAAAAACCATTCCGTCATTCATTGGAAGATTAGTTATCTTCGACAAAATAATCTAAATCGTCCTTCCCTTTCATAAAACAAAAATCAATTCATCAGCTATATTTTGCACGTTTAGCGACCACGTAAATTTTTTATCACTTGCTCCATAATACAGTAAGAACATTTAATGATATATATATGGCAACGAGTTGGAAAAGCGTTAACACGTCGGGCAAAATCTTAGCGGCCTTTCGTCAGTCTTTACGTTCTCAGATCAAATTCCACTGAGGCCGATTTGCCTTTCATTCTTTCAGAGTCGACAAAATAAGTACCAGTCGAAAACTGGGCCCGACATAATCCAATTAGCCCTCCCTCCAAACCGGCTGCTCTTGTGCTAAAACTAATTTTTATAAGTCGGTGTGCTGGCAGAATCATTAGCGACATTTCGTTTGTTTTTACGCTCTGAGTTCAAATTCCGTTGGTATCGACATTAGGTTTTATGGTTTCGGGACCGATAAAGTATGTACAAATTGAGCACTGGGGGCGATGCAATCGACTATTCACCTCCCTGCAATTGCTAGTCTTGTGCTAAAACTTAAAATCAATATATATATATAATATTCTCCCTACTCTAAGCTCAAGTCCTGAAATTTTGGATGATGATGTGCCGATTACAATGTCCCAAGTGTTCAACTAGTGTTTATTTTATCGACCCCGAAAGGATGAAAGGCCAAGTCGGCTTTGGGTGGAATTTGTACTCTGACGGTAAAACCAGAGGAAAAGCGACGAGGTATTCGAACCTGTCAGTTCTACACCTTTATTATGTATAAATTACACAAATGAAATTAATGTAGAAAATCAACAGAAAATAGTAAATGAGGTTCAAACAAGTAACATAAAATATGGAAGTGAAACTGTATACACATACATTATATTCATTTAACAAACGTGCACGCGTACATGTTTGTTTGTATGTGTGTGTGTGTGAGTGTAATGAAGGCAAAATAAACAAACAAATAGGCGCAGGAGTGGCTGTGTGGTAAGTAGCTTGCTTACCAAGCACATGGTTCTAGGTTGAGTCCCACTGCGTGGTACCGTGTGCAAGTGTCTTCTACTATAGCCTCGGAGCGACCAAAGCCTTGTGAGTGGATTTGGTAGATGGAAACTGAAAAAGAGCCCTTCGTATATATATATATATATATGTGTATATATATATATATATATATATATATATATATATATATATATACATGTATGTGTGTGTGTGTATATGTTTGTGTGTCTAAGTTTGTCCCCCCAACACGCTTGACAACCGATGCTGGTGTGTTTACGTCCACGTAACTTAGCGGTTTGGCAAAAGAGAACGATAGAATAAGTACCAGGCTTACAAAGAATAAGCCCTGGGGGTCGATTTGCTCGACAAAGGCGGTGCTCCAGCATGGCCACAGTCAAATGACTGAAACAAGTAAAAGAATAAGCATTAAAAATAGCAGTAACAAACCAAAGGACGTGCACATGTATTGTATTAGTTTGACGATGAGTAAAAAGAGAGAGCTTTTGACGTTTCGAGCGTAGCACTTTGTCGGAAAGGAAAAGGGAAAAGAGGAAAATCTAAATGAAAAACAAAATCACCAACAGCACGTAGTTACAAACACATGTATATATATTCACACGCACACGATTAGTTTCTACATAGTTACCTCGAACAAAATTCTCTCCCAAGCTGCATTTGTCAGACCAGGCTTTCATTAGAAGACATTCGCTCCAGGTGCAGCGCAGTGGAACCAAACCCGAAAGCACGTGGCTGTAAAGCAGGCTTCTTACTTTCAACAGCCATGCCTGAGCATATATATGAGATGTCCTTTATCATATATCATATTTTAATCATTTGATTGCGGCTCTGAGAGAGCACCGCCTTCAGGAATTTAAATTGAAATAATCGACCTCAGTACCTCTTTTTCTCTTAAGCCTGATCCTTATTCTATCAGTATCTTTTGACGAACCGCTATGTCACGCGAAAATAAACACATCAGTACCGGTTATCAAGTGGTGGAGGGTGACAAACGCAGAGACAAAGATACACACAGAGATGTGTCTGGTTGTGTGCGTGTGTGTGAGTATGTATGCATGTTCGACATGCTTCTTTCAATTTCCGTCTACCAAGGCCACCCAGAAGGGTTTAATCGGCCCAAAGCTATAGTAGAAACACCCGCCCAAGGTGTCACTCAGTGGGACTGAACCAGGAGTCTTGTGCTTGGGAAGCAAGCTTCTTACAGCACAGCCACGCTTGTACCTCTATGGTATGCATCAATATATATATATATATATATATATATATATATATATATATATATATATATATAAATTTGTGTGTGTATGTATGTATGTATGTATGTATGTAGGTAGGTAGGTATGTAGGTGGGTAGGTAGGTAGGTAGGTAGGTAGGTAGGTAGGTAGGTAGGTAGGTAGGTAGGTAGGTAGGTAGGTAGGTAGCAAAGGAAAAAGAGACAGGCAGAGAATCTCACAATAATATCTGCTAGGAATCAAATGTCTTGTTAAAAGCCAGAAAAAGATGAGAAACAAAGACAGATTTGGGTGTGGCAGAGTCAAATGAGAGGCAGTTGAAATCCGATGGAAATTGCATAATGAAACTAGGCGTATTAATGTAACAGCAGCTGCAGAATTTCCGAAAAATTCTTTCTCGGTTTCTTCAATAATCTACCAATATATTGAGAAAATTCCGTGTATATTGTGTTTGAAATGTAAATCTCATCACACAATGGTTTATTCGTCAAATGAAATAGTTTAGAAAAGGCTCCAGCAAGTAAGCCATTTTGAAATGTATTATATATGTATATGTTTATACATGTACTTAAATGTGGTTACATGGGGATATATGTGCGTGTATGTGAGTGTGTTTGCGTGTATGTATGTATGTATGTATGTATGTATGCATGTATGTATGTATGTATGTACGTATGTATGTATGTATTAATATATCCTCTTTTATTCTTTTACTTGTTTCAGTCATTTCACTGCAGCCATGCTGGAGCACCGCCTTTAGCCGAACAAATCGACTTATTCTTTGTAGTTCTAATACTTATTCTATCGATCGCTTTTTGCTAAACCGCTAAGTTACGAGGGCGTAAGCACGCCAACACCGGTTGTCAAGCGATGGAGAGGCGACAAACACAGACAAACATACACACACAAATACACACACACACACACACACACACACTCTCTCTCTCTCTCTCTCTTTCACACTCATACACACACACACACACACAAACATATATATGTGTGTGTATATATATGACGGGCTACTTTCAGTTTCCGTCCACCAATTCCACTCATGACTTTGGTCGGTCCGAAGCTATAGCCAAATACACTTGCCACACAGTGAAACTGAACCCGGAACCATGTGGTTGGGTAGCAAGCTTCTTACCATACAGCCATGCTTGCGCTTATAAATACACGATGGCTGTCAACCTGCAATCGAATATAGCCATCAATGACAAAGCAATGCTTCTGCAATATTTTAGGTTCCATGAGGCTTGCATAGCACCTTACAGACCCTCTCTACCCTAGTGAATAGTTCAGGAAACAAGCCGAAGCCAGATATCCAGTGCCAATATGGGACGTATACTCAGGAATTTGCGAGCGTCTTGATCATGGGTGCAAGCAAACGATCCTCAAAATACTCTATGCCATTCCTGGCCCATTCGGTTTTATAACTATTTGGCCTTCTACTAGAGGCAAGCCTTAAGAGAAGCTGAGTTGTAATTCACTCTCTGTACACCATTCCTGAATTCCTGAGTGCCCACGTAATGTCTAGATAGTCGTTGAACCTCTTCTAGGTTCATCTGTCCTATCGACAGGTCTTGTTTTACGTCCAGTTCGGTTCCTAGCACACCTCTTCATCGGGCTAGCTGACACCCGACACTGAAACAGATTGTGCTGGATTGAATGCTTCCAGTGGCACTGATGAGAGTTTTCACAAGAGGCCACATATACATTAATTAAACAACAGTCGAAAACTGATGTATGTATATGCATACAGGAAATACAGGAAGATACGCACACAATGCCGTTCTGCAAATGTTCTGTTGTATAATAGATAAAGGAAACATGAAGTGTATTTGGAAATGCCTCTTCTAAATACCATATTATTTCCTATCAAGTTTTATTAAGCACAACTGGCGAGAAGAAATAAGAAGTTATATATTTCACGTTATTGTCGTTAATTCTTCGTTAGAAATAAACTTTTTCGATAAAACATCAATAGAGTAAGTTCAGTGCCGATAAACATACTGAGATCGATATATTTAAGTAAACTGATCCAAGGTGGTGCTGCAACCAAATCGCAGGAGCTAAGTGGCGGAAAACTAGATGGTAGAGAAGATCGTATACATTTAATTTTTAAAGTGGTTTCAAATTTTGGAACAAGGCCAACAGGTTTGAGACTTCGGCTATGTTGATTACATCGACCCCAGTTTTCAAATGGTACTTAATTTAGCGACACCGAAAGGAAAAAATTTAAGTTGACCTTGGCGGGATCTGAATCCAGTACGTAAAGTCTGACGAAACGTCACTTAGCATTGTGCGCAGCGTGCTAACGACTCAGCCGGCTCGCAGCCTTACATTCAATTGTATATTGAAACGGATATCAGTTATCATACATATGTGTATTTTCCCGTATCTATGCGTGTGTGCGCGCGTTTGCGTTGTGTGTTTGGCAATATGAACAAAATATTGCCGAAATCAAGTAGTAAGAATTAATTAAACATCAGTCAAAAACTTCATCAAAGACTAATCCCAGCTAAAATGAACGATTCGGCGATTGAGAGATATTGTTTCTCTAACTTGTTTTATTAATCTAAACTTCCAGATATCAATAACTGTACTACAACTTCATATCCTATAATGATATTTCTACTGATAATAATAATACTAATATTCTTAATTTGCCACCAGGTTCCAAATTCTAAGCAAAACTACACACATATACCTGTGTGTGTCTATATATATTAAGATATATAAATATATATATATTTATATGTACATAGTACTTATATATATATATATATATATATATATAATATATATATATATTATACATACATGCATACATACATACATATATATAGAGAGTGAGAGAGAGAGAGATTTATATGCTTCTATATGAATATATATGCACAAACGTAGGCGCACACACACACACACACACACATACACATATACACACACGGGCACAGATATAATACACGTCTCTAGTATATATATATGTATATATATATACTTCATTAAACCACGCACTCTCTCTCTCTCTCTCTCTCTCTCTCTCTCGCTTTAATGTGTGTGTGTGTGCTTGGATGGATGGATACATGCATGCATGTATATGCATATATCAATGTATATAATATCAAAGAATGTTACTTTTTATATTACATTTACTCATTAGTTAAGTAAGCTGCAACAATATGGCACATGTAAATTTTTCATGAATATATGTATGATTATAGATATTTATGATTTTGTAATGTTTCTGCATATTAGGGCGTCGACCTGGCAGAATTGCTGACGCGCCGACTAAAATGCATAGCGCATTCTTCCGTCCTTCTGAGTTCAAATGCCGTCGGGGTCGACTTTGCTTATCATCCTGTAGCAATCGATAAAAGAAATACCAGTTTAACACATGTAATCCATGTACCATATTCTTCTAATATTGCTGGCTTTGAGCCAAAATATGAAACTGATATTGTAACATTTCGCATTCAATCAGGCATGCCTCATTACTAAGAATGAGTCTCGGATTTATGAATCAATCCACTTTATCTGATGTGTGTGTGTGGTTATGTGTTGGTGTGTGTGCGTGTACGGGTGTGTTTATTCGTGTATGTGTGTATGTGTGTGAGTATACATATATATTCATTCTGAAACAATCTCCCCAATACCATATACATGTCTGTTTGCTTGACACCAGTACTGAGATATTGTTTGGTACAATCTCTTGATGTATTTACTTGCAATAAGTTTTATTTTGGTTACGATTCTCAACTAACTTGGCATCTCTCTTTACGCTTGCTAAGTAAAGAGATACTCGGCACATTGTGCGTAAATATTAAGGTTACGCGAAACAACTAAATACCACAATTGCACTGCTCTTGAGCACGAGAACAATAAGGTTGCTTCCTTAGGTATTCAGTACTGATTTCATTCACTCCAGAAAGAGTTTAATTTGATTTCAGTATTTAAAGGATGCAATTTGATATGTAATCTATGGTATTTCACCATGTCCATATTTTTGCCAATCTCGATCCTACGGCTTCTGCTAACACCACGCCTCGTAATAATGGTTAAGAATTAAACAGTATCAAATTATTTGTGGGTCTTAATCCATGTGAGAAAGCTACGCAAAGAATACAAAAACTATTAAAACAGAAGAATAATAACTGAGGTTTAAATATTGATGCCAAAGACTTACAACTACACTTGGATGTTGTTATAAAACCGAGCTAAGTTACGTGTTCTTCCTCCGTTATTCCACTATTCACCTGTGTCTCTTCCCTGTGCGATGCATGAAATTTCGCTTCTTGGGAGCACTCTGTAAAATATTCTATATCGAGAATTTTTCTTCGCTTTAATGATACACTCTTTCAGTTTCTCTGTTCATAACCAAAGTGAATCGTGCAAGTATAATGTTGTCGCTGTTGTTTATATTGTTCAAATTCTACTAAGGGTAGTAAAATTATCATAGCTTTCTCCTGGTTTGTGTTCTTCATTGATAAGCGCAATACTATTTACAACCACAATACTGGTTCTTTGCTTATATTTGTGTGAATGCTATTAACTAAAGCATTTTTTTAGTTTTGCATTCGCATGTGAAGCGATAAATAGAAATGCTCTTTTCTTTTCTTTTTTTTTTGCGACGATGTAAAAAAAATCTTGTCACGACTATCACTTACATATTTCACTTATGCCAACACAGGTAAAAGAAAACTCTACAGTACCTCACAAATGTAAGACTATCATGTTGCGCACAGCCCAGGAACTCGGAGGTGTACAACGTGAAACATTAGAAAATCGCGTGAAAATACCGACGGAAAAAAAGCTAATAGCAGTGTGTAACAAAAGTATTACTTCCTATTTGCTTCTATCTAATAATCAAACGGAATGACTGCTATTCCCATCAAACTTTGTTTTTGTGATCTAGTCGTCAATGTTTTGAAACTGTCTTATTATCAATTACATTTCAGACAGATTCACTTTTGAGTTGCTGAAGCAAAATTTTCTTGAAGTTTCTTGAACTTTCGATAAGTTCCTATGTCAAGGTTTTTTAGAACATTCTAGCAACATAGATATAAGTATAAATACAGGAATCGTGGGCTTAAAACTTCAGTTTACTTCTAGCTGCCCAAGTGCAGACAATTTAGAGCAAAGCAAAGTTTGAAGGCAATACTTGCCATTTTTCATACTTTCTTGGAGTAAGCAAAGAGGAAATACGCAGTGTGAAGATTTTTAACGTAGGTACATGATTAACATTCCGCGATGTAGCTCAAGTGGATTATACCAATTCCATAACAATACTATCATATATTAATCTAGGGTGGCTCGATAAAAAGACAACTACATATCTAGAATTAAAATGAAACCGTGAAGCGACTTCATCACAGCAGACTTTGTACTTTACTATTCGGACTACATTTTCAGAGAGTTCAACGACTTTTATTAATAATAATGATTTCCAAAGAGTGATGAATTGATAATATCTCAGGTTGCACAAATGGAAATTAATTAGCAATTTACTATCAGACTGATTGTTTAATAAGTGTTTACATAAATATAAATGGACGTTGTATGTGTGCATGACCATGTATGCATATATGTGTGTGTATGTTGCTGTGTGTATACTTCCATATATATGTATGTATAAATATGTATGTGTAAAATATATGTGTATATGGTTATATAAGCATATACATGTATATGTATCTATATCTGTGTGTATGTGTGCATCCATGCATTTTTACCTATGTAAATAAATCTACATTTATTTATGCATTTATATCTATAATTGCATAAAGGTATACATTTAAGTGTCTATATACATTTACTGATATATATTATATTATAGGAAAAATCAAAAACCACAGCAGAACGAGTATCTCAAGTCATTTAGAATAATTTAATTAGGGTAAGGTGAATTTGAAGTCTTACAGGGGTTTCTGAGATAACCCAAGTGGTAGGTTATCATGTCCACACGCTGGGCATTCCATCATCAAAGACAAGGAATGAATACTTTAGACAGGGAAAATTTACAGTTTCAGACAAAGAATGAATATTTTAGACAGGGAAAATTTAGTTCGAGACAAGGAATAAATATTTTAGACAAGGGAAATTTACAGTTTACAAGGAAGAAAATTCACAATAAACTGAAAATTATTCCTTTTAAACTGTAAATGATCCGCCTAAAATATTTATACGTTGTCTCAGTGTGTGAACATGTTAACTTACCATTTAGGTTATCCCAGAAACAGCTGTAAGACATCAGACTTGAGACACTCGTTTTGCCTTGTTTGTTTTTTTTTATATTTCCTCAACTATAATATACACCTGGTATAACGAAACCCTAATACAGATCCGTAGATCCAGTCTTGACTGTGATCTTCGAACCTAACGGTCGACCTGATCTAGCACTTACTCCGTGTACCTATTCGTTTAGATCACAAGTGAACTAAACCCCTCATAGTCTTTGCTGATATATATATTTATATGTGGTACAAACGTGGTTGTGTGGTAAGAAATTAGCTTCCCAACCACATGGTTCCAGGTTTGATTCCACTGCGTGGTAGCTTCAGCCGATGTCTTCTGCTATAGCCCAAATCTGACTGCAGCCATGGGAGTGGATTTGGTTGAAGGAAACTGAAAGAAGCCCATTGTAATAATATGTGCATGCGTATATGTGTGTGTGTGTTCACACGTGCGCAGATTTGTGTTTTTCTACGCCAGAGTATGGCAGCAAATGCTGGTTTGTTTACGCCCCCGTCATCTAGTACCTCCGCAAAAAATGACCAATAGAATAAATACCAGGCATAACAAAACAACTAGTACTAGAGTCAATTTCTTCGATTATACTCATCAATGCTATAGTAGAGCCGCTTTCTAATGATTGAAAAATGTAAAATATACAAGACACTGATGCACGCGTTTATCTACATATATATTATCTATAAACATGTCTCTAAATGTAATTATGTGTGTATATAAACTTATATATATATATATATATATATATATATACACTTTACTCTTTTACTTGTTTCAGTCATTTGACTGCGGCCATGCTGGAGCACCGCCTTTAGTCGAGCAACTCGACCCCGGGACTTATTCTTTTTTTTTGTAAGCCCAGTACTTATTCTATCGGTCTCTTTTTGCCGAATCGCTATGTGACGGGGACGTAAACACACCAGCATCGGTTGTCAAGCAATGCTAGGAGGACAATCACAGACACACAAACATATATACGACAGGCTTCTTTCAGTTTCCATCTACCAAATCCACTCACAAGGCATTGGTCGGCCCGGGGCTATAGCAGAAGACACTTGCCCAAAATGCCACGCAGTGGGACTGAACCCGGAACCATGTGGTTGGTTAGCAAGCTACTTACCACACACCCACTCCTGCGCCTATATATATATATATATATATATATATGTATGTATGTATGTATGTATGTATGCGTATACGTATAATATGTACGTATGTATTGACTTAAATATGTGAGTAAATTCATATTTACATATATATATATATATATATATATGTACATATACGCGGTTTATATGTTTCTTAATACACTGTTTCATATACAAAATAAATATAAAGCAAATACAAATTAATAAAGAGTAAAACATTCCTACACTTTAGATAATATGAACGTAACAAGAAAAAAAAGTTGAACCAAAGATTAATTAAAACTAATTGGAAGGAGGATTAAAAACATGGAAAATGTAGTCGTTTTCTGCAATAAATTAATTTACACTATATATCCAGTGATTTAGAAATAATTACAAAGCCTCTCCTTCTCTCTCTCTCTCTCTCATACACGCGCACAAACACAGGCGCGCGCCCACGCGAACATATACACATCTGATTTGATATTCTGAAGAACAATATATGAGAAGACGTCAATGAGAATGGTTGGCAATTATAAACAAAAAACAAAATAATTAAATAAAAATAAATGTATTGTGAATTGAAAGAAAATACAAATTTTCTGCTAGGAAAATAACAGACATCAAGAGCTACTGCTGCTGGTACTGCTACTGCTACTTCTACACTAATGCTAATACGACTATTACTATTAACAGTAATAATAATAATGTCATAAGGCTTGCAGTATCGGGGAAAGGGGACAGGTCGATTTCGTCGACCATAGCGCCCAACTGGTGCTAATTTTATCGAACCCTAAGGAACAGCGGACAAAGTTGACCTCGGTAGAGTTTAAATTCAGAACGTAGAGACGAGTGAAATATCCGTAAGCATTTTGACCGTATTAAAGGTATTGAAAGTGTTTTGCGTAGGATGTGTGCAGTGCCAAGTAGTGCAATTTTCTGTAAGTTATATATATTTGTAAGTCCTGGTGTTATTATTATATTATTATTATTATTATTATTATTATTATTATTATTATTATTATTATTATTATTATTGAGAGCAGAGAAAAAGGGAAAAACAAAGGAGGAAGTGCAAAAAGGACGCGAAGAAGAATTACGCAAGACGGGACTGCACAATCAATTCCAAGTAGCCTCAACAGAAGTCGCTGGAAAAAATAGATGGGATTGGATGATGAAAAGAACACAAAAAAAAAATAATAATAAAAGACCGAGAGCGCTATACTAGCAGGTTAGGAACAAGCTCTGACCACGAGCTGGATGGTCAACCTGAAGAATGAGCAAATGTATCCACTGTGCTGCATCTGCAACAGAGTGGATGAAACCATTGCCCATATCATATCATGAACGAATGCCCTAGACATGCCCCAAACCACTACAAGTTGTGGCGACACGAACAGGCAGTGAAAGAGCTACATGGGAAACTATGCGAAAAGTGGGGGCTCGAGAGAGACAAGATGTACCATGAGCACAGAACCTAGAGACCGGCAGAGTTGGAGATAAGGTGCTAGAGCATAACAGACTGCGCCTATTGGTGGTGGTGGACAAGGTGCACCACATATGCTATGTAGTTGATGGTGCATGTCCCTTTGACCCACGAATAATCCAGAAGGAGGGCGAAAGGAAAGATAGATACGATCGTCTTCAAGGAAAATGAAGAAGGAAAATATAGTGTCAATTATTTTGGGGTTATTGGGAACAGTATCAGAAGGCATCCACAGGAATATAAAGTAAATTGGAATATAGTGCCTACTAGGACTGTTACAAAAGATTTGCCTCCTTGGCACGGTCAGAATAATCAGGAAAGTATTAGGTAACTGAAAAGAACGAACAGCATAGTACCATAGGCTGCAGGAAGTAAGCCCGCTCCGCTGCAAGACTCCAGGAGCACCAACAAAACCTGTGATAAAGAGAAAATGATGATGATAATAATAATAATAATATAATAATAATAATAACAATAATAATAGTAGTAGTAGTAGTAGTAGTAGTAGTAGTAGTAGTAGTAGTAGTAGTAGTAGTAGTAGTGGTGGTGGTAGTAGTAGTAATAGTAGTAGTAATAATAATAATAATAATAATAATAATAATAAGTGGGGGAGCATCATAGCCATGTGTTGAGAGGGATTCTTTGGGGTTTGAATAATTCACCTTTGGAAACAGGGGTGTTTCATTCAACATCCTTAAACGACCCTTATTCAGGGACCTTTTGAGCGGGATAGGCTACTCGACCAAAAGAAAATTCTAACTGTGCCCCACCTGCAAGGTCATGTGCTGTTTATCTTGATATGAGATCACCATGTCGCGCACATATGGTTGTGATGCATGTGCCTAGTGTACCCTTATCAGACGGGTGGTCATGATGGGTATACTGGGCTTCGTATATTTTACCCCAGTATCACTTTGATGGCATGCACTGCTCTCTCACTCAATAATAATAATAGTAGTAATAATAATAATAATAATAATAATAATAATAAGAAGAAGAAGAAGAAGAAGAAGAAGAAGAAGAAGAAGAAGAAGAAGAGAAGAAGAAGAAGAAGAGATTTGGCTCTCGTTTCTAATCTTAACTGATTAGAGGTGTTATCATGTACAAGATTTGTCTTGGTATAAAAAATGTTCTACAGCAAATATTCTGCTCAATACCACAGATTTGCTTGTCAGTTGTTTGACCATAACCAGTTGAAAATGTTTCTTGGTGGCTGACGATATGAGCATCTATGATGACAAGCAGAAGTAGTGAGGGACCATCAGAGCCAAGTGCTGAGAGGTATTCTTTAGGGTTTGAATAATTCCCCTCTGGAAACATGGGTATTTCGTTCAATATCCTTAAGCAACCCGTATTGAGGGACCTTTTGAGCGGGATGGGCTACTCTCCCTTAAGAAAATTCTAACTGGGCCCCCACCTGCTAGCTCATGCGCTGTTTTTCTTGGTATATGATCACCATGTCGCGCACATGTGGTTTTGATGCATGTGCTTCGTGTACCGCTATCAGACGGGGAGTCATGATGTGTATACTGGGCTACGTATAATTTATTCCAGCGTCATTGTGATAACATACACAAAATAATAATAATAATAATAATAATAATAATATAATAATATAATAATAATAATATAATAATAATAATAATAATAATAATAATATTAATAATAATAATATAATAATAATAATAATAATAATAATAATAATAATAATAATAATAATATAATAATAATAATAATAATAATAATAATAATATATAATAATAATAATATAATAATAATAATAATAATAATAATAATAATAATATAATAATAATAACCATAATAATCACTGCGAAAAACGATTTTTTCTTATTGTCCAGAATTCACTTTTCATCGCAAGTTACAATACGGTCGCGAAATGGATGGGTCTGGTTACGAACGCGAAACGAGGAGCATATTTTATATCTGCATCTTCTGATTTTTCGACTGGTTTTACGTGGATCTTTCCCAGTGAAGGTTTTTAATCGAAGGTTTTTTAATCGATGATGGTTATATAAGTGTACGAGATGGTATCAAACGTTCCAGGACAAGTTATGTTTAATAAAAAAAAAAAATTATTAACCTAAGTTTTAGCATCATCTTCGAAATAGACATCTTGCACAGTAATACACCGCTACCAGTAGCCTGCCACTTCTAGAATCCTGCCTAGAATTCATTGACCTTAAGCTAGTCAAGGACATTCTGCCATTCGCTCTGGATCTCATAACGGTGTGAAAACGACGATCTTTGAGCTGTATTTCAACTTGGGAAAGAGATGTAGGTCTGAAGGTACTAAACTTGGGGAACAAGACGGGTATAAAAGCGATACTATGTTGTTTTGAGCGAGAAACCCACGAATAAGTAGGGCTCTGTCATAGGGTGCATTGTCATCGTGAAGAATTGAATTCTTTGCGCTCCACAGATTCGGTTGCTTTCGGCGAAAGTTCTCACTCAAACGCTTCAAAACGTCGCTGTAGAACTCTCGATTCACGGTCTGACCCTAGAATATGTTCTTGATATGCAATATCACATTTCCTGGAGGTGGTAGGTCTTCCATATCGCTCATCATCTTCCAGGGACTTACTTTCGCTTTTGAAGCAACAGTACCACTCGATATATTGCGTAGGAGCTATTACCTCGTCTCCGTAAGCTTGACGAAGCATTCTGAATGTCTCTATAGCAGACTTCTCAAGTTTAACGAAAATATTCATGTTGCCTCTTTGTTCCTTCCCATCACACAGTCGCAGGCTACAACATTCACGTGATCGCAAAAGCACCAATTTCAGAACTTGTGCAGTAAACAAAGCGATATCACTGGGCACACTGCTTCATGAAGGTCACTTCTAGCTCTCACTACATACACAACCGTGTGCTGCCATCTGTTGGCGCACTACAGAACTAGTCTGTGTACTTGTTGATACCATCTCATATGGCCATGCCAAATACCTGTTACTTGTAAAATTGAATTTTATGCATTATACAGAATTAAGGCGGTGAACTGGCAGAAGTGTTAGCACGCCGAACAAAATGGTTTGCAGTATTTCGTCCGTTTTTGCTTTCTGACTTCAAATTCAGCCGAGGTTGACTTTACCTTTCATCCTTTCAGGGTGGATAAAATATGTGCCAGTTGAGTATCTATCTATCTATCTATCTATCTATCTATCTATCTATCTATCTATCTATCTATCGATCGATTGATCGATCTGTCTGTCTGTCTGTCTGTCTGTCTGTCTGTCTGTCTGTCTGTCTACCTATCTATTTATCTATTTAGCTATCTAATCAAATTACGTAAGTATATATACGTCTGTATGTATATCTGCCTGTACGTATGTCCTGGATATGGTTTTACACTACTTCTAATAGTAGGGCATTGGTACGGCGTTCCAAGGTTTTGAGGAGTGGGAACCACTTCTTATCCACTAGTTTTTCCAGGTCTACTCTGACCCGAATTTACAGCAACTGCTAGGAATTCCAGCTATGAGTTTATTAGCATTCTACCTCTCAAACGCACCATTCTCCAAGCCTTCCGGCGACTCCAGTCCGAACCATCCACTTCGACCATCTTCCCTAACCGACCCCTCCCTCCTTCAAACGAGCCCTACGTGACCTCTTAGTCCACAGTTTCTTCCCTAACCCAACCTCCCAACCCGGCTCGTTCTCCTGCCCACGCTGTCGCACTTGCCATTACCTCTCCAACACCACCCACCTCACCTGCACCCATCATCGACCCTACCATATCACCGACTCCTTCACCTGCATTTCTACCAATGTCATCTACTGCATCTCTTGTGCTCTCTGCCCTTCTCTAAACATCGGGCAAGTGGGACGCCGATTGGCTGACCGGTTCGCGGAACACCTCCAAGTCATCCGACTCGGCAATAGCACCCTGGTCTCGAACCGTTTCCGCTCCACCGGTCATTCTTTGCAACACCTGTCCGTATTCGGATTGTCCTTGCACAGGGGCCATTCCGTCTCCCGTTTTTGCCGCGAACAGGGATTAATCTTGTCTCTTCACTCCTTAGCGCCACATGGGTTCAACTCTCCTCCCCTCTTCATCTAACCCTCCTACCCTCTCCTATCTCCATGTCACACCTACTTCCGCCCACTCACCTCTTCTCTCTTGCTCCGACTCCTAATTCTTCTCTTCCCTCCTACTCTCCTCTCTTCTCTTCTCTCCTACTCATCTTCTCCCTTGTTCCTCTCCCTTCATCGTTAAATCTTCATCGTAATCCCACCTCTACACGATCCACCCTCCTTCACTATCCATACCATTCCATCCCACCCCATCCCTTAGACCCACATGCCCCACCTCTACCCCGATTCCTCAGCCTAACCCACACCCCATCCTTGCTTTCCCTACTCTTGCCTCCCCCACATCCCAACACCTCCTCTCAAACCACACACCACCATACCACACAACACCACATCACCACATCACATCACACCCCCACGCACACACTAGTACTGACCACTTCCCAGCCCCACACATCATCCACTCAACTACACATACACACACGCACACGTCAATGTCACCAGCCCTCTTCCACACGCACATTCATGCTCTCTTATACCCGCGCACGCGCACCTTCGTTCTTTATTATCTCCCCTTCGTCCTAGCTCTCCTATGTGACCCCTCTGTCCGGTATTCGCCATGATAGATCGCTAGCCACTACACATTCTTTATTTTCTCTCCTTGTTTCTTTCTGTGTTCCTTTCCGTGGAAGAGCGTAGGCTCGTAATGTTAAAGTCTTCTTCACTTCCCGATCTGTTTGTTGTCTACATCACATATTTTCGTATTTTGTATTGTTGTGTATTCTTCCTATATGTTTGTATGCATGTAACTATTTATGCAAGCTATTAGCGTATATGTATGTATATATGGAGGTATTCATTTATGTATCTATGCAAGTATGCATTGAAATTTCCGTAAATATGAAATAAACAGAAGAGGCAATCCTAAGTGGATTGAAAATATTGTTTAATACGATTATAAATGCTACGACTCTACGACTATTTCAACACTTCAATGGGATGGTAATATCCTTTATTCTCCTGCATTTAAAAGGATCGTTCAGGCACCTTGAAGCCTACGTTGGTGTTGAAATTCTTTTAGGGCCCTTAACAGTTGAATCTGATTTATGGTCCATTTGAAAGTCTCATGATAACAATATTATCATGCTGTTCAACTTGTGAAAAGTTTAGATGCATCTATAACCACCTCTTACACAGAAGTAACCACTGAAAGGCACGTGCACGTGCACACACCTGAATACGCGTCACTTCAATTAAGTGTGCACGCGTATATGTATATATGTATGTGTCTGTGTCTCTGTTCATTTTGCGTCCATGTGCATGAGTGTGCGTGAGTGTGTATATATGTTTGTGCGAATGTGTTTCTGTGTATGTATGTGTATGTGTGTGCATGTGCTTGCGTGCTTAGATTTTACATTCAACTACATAGATGTCATCGTTACTTTCTAAGCATCAAACATCATAATTTGCTGATAACTTTGTGTGGGTCACATGTAAAATTATAAATAACATGTAAGCTTAAGTAGACATCCAAACATATACATATACATATATACACATATATATATACATATATATATATATACACATATATGTATATATGTCTGTATGTATATATATGTTTATATATATATATATATATATATATATATATATATATATACTTATCTATGTATACATATATGTTTATATATATATATATATATATATATATATTATATATATATATATGTACATGTATATATATCTATATCTATATATATCTATATCTATATATATTACGCAAATACTATGAACCTTTTACCACCTTACTTTACTCCCTCCCATGTCTTAGCGGTTATTCGAATAGCTCTTTTGTCTTAATAACGGTCAATCACACAGTACTTTCCCTTTGTATAACGGTCATTTCTCATAGCATTTTTCCGATGGCCGGATAACTTAAGAAATGGCGGCGTGGTTTTCCACCTCGGCTTCCAAAACTCGGTGTTTTATCATGGCTACCGAAAAATTGTCACATATATATTTACTGATATATATATTATATATATATATATATATATATATATTATATATATATATATATATATATATATATACACATATATATATACATATATATATATATGGAATAGAAAAGAGAAAATACAAAAGGTGTTACGCACACTTTACATGTGCCCATACTCACAAGGAAACAGTCCAGGAAACATCCAGTTACATTTGTCCAGCAAAGAGTTAGAGTAAGAGAACGGAGTTGGTGTTAACTGGACAATTTCTAGAATGTTTCCCTTTGAAGAGGGGCCATTAATCCTGAAATATAAAGGTATTTTTAAAACTTTATCCTTCGTCTGATTTTCCGTTTTCTTTTCCTGCATCGGTACTCCGATGCTTCAAGCGAACTACAACGCTTTATTTTATATATATATATATATATCACGTGATCACGTGACCGACCAGACCATCAGATGTTGTTACACATCGCTGGTCACAATGCGTTCGCATTGTTTTAGCCTTCGAATGACGCCACCCCGCTGGCTAAGCGAGCAGGCCAACAGAAGAAAGAGTGGTGAAAGAGTACAGCAGGGATCACCACCCCCTGCTGGAGCGTCGTGAATCTTTTAGGTGTTTTCGCTCAATAAACACTCACAACGACCGGTCTGGGAATCGAAACGGCGATCCTGCGACCGCGAGGTCGCTGCCCTAACCATTGGGCCATTGCGCCTCCACATATATATACATAGCACACCACACACACACCCATCCCCACATCTCCACACCCACACATACATATACACACACGTCCAGACCACCAGCCCTCTTTCACACGCGCATACATACTCTCTTACACACACACGCACCTTTGTGTTGGCGGCACCTTCATATTGGAAATCACTGGACCCTGTTATCTCCTCTACTACCCTCTCGCATCTAATCACTGCCCGAAGTTAGGACGCCATGATAGATCGTTAACTCCTACACGCAATTTTTTTCTCTCCTTGTTTCTCTCCTTGTTTTTTGTCTGTATATCTTTCTGTCGAAGAGCGTAGACTCGAAACGTAAAAGACATTTTCTATTCCTGAGCGCTATACTAATAAATTTGTTTGTTTGTACTCCACCTGTCTTCGTCTTTTGTTTATTTTCGTAAACTCTCCCTTTCTATATATATATATATATATATATATATATATATATATATATTTATGATTGATTGATTCTAGTTTCAGCTCATGAGCTGTGGCCATGCTGGGGCACCGCCATTTATATATATTATATATATATATATATATATGTATGTATTTATAGAGAGAGATAGAGAGATAGGAAGAGATGAGAAGCACACGCACAAACACACACAGACACACAGACACACACATATGTATTGCTTATGTCTCCATTAGGGTACGTTAGAGATTTTGAGGTATAAATTTTATAGCTATTTTAAGAGTGTTATTTGTGTATTATTGATAGTCAGAGAAGATACGCTGTAAGTCATTCGCTTTGATATATGAGCCGACGATGACTTTGTACTATACAACTAGACTAAAATATGTTGGAAATCTAAACAATAGTCCATGTTACGTATTAATAGTCACAAATTAAATTTGCCGCAATTTTTTTTTAATCTGTAACCATATGTAATCTCTTGAGTTATAATATCGAACTAAACAATCATTAAAAGTTGTAACACTGTTTAATGCATTAGTACAGTTGCAAGAAACCAACAGCCAGAAGCAATAACAAGAAAAACAACAACAGGCGTATATATAGAGACAGGGGGGAGAGAGAGGCACAGATGCCTATGCAGACATACACATACCCACATACACTGCTTCATGCATTAGTAAGTACGTATGTATGCATATATATATATATATATATATATATATACATATATATAAACATACATACTTATATATACATACATACATATATATACATATATATATATATATAAGTGTGTGTGTGTGTATGTATATATATATATATAAATATATATATTTAAACACACATATATGTATGTATATATGTATGTATGAATATATGTATTATTTATTGAAATACAATATTATTACATGCACGCTGATTTTCCAGTTTAATCGTTTGATGTATATATATATACACATATATATAGAGAGAGAGAGGGGAGAGAGAGGGAGGGAGAGAGAAAGATTCATAGAGAGAGAGATAGTGTGTTCTGTGTATATATTTTATGTATATATGTGTATATATGCATATATATATGTTATATATATATGTGTGTGTGTATATATAAGCATATATATATACACACACATATATATACGCATATATATGTTTGTGTGTATATATACATATATATACATATTTAAGTATATATATATATATATATATATATATATCTATATATATATATATATATATATATATATATATATTATTATTATTTTTTTATATTCTTTATTCTAATGTTCCAACGTAATACGTTTTTCTATTTAGTATTAATTTAAAAGTTTCAATTTTTCAGCATATTTTCATTTAAAAAGAAAATCAGCTTCAATAAATTATAGATTGTTCAATGATTAAAGGTCACCCATCACGCTATCAATATAATCATTCGACTGTCCACACACAAATGCCATTATCAGCAACTTCATCAGCATCACTTCAGAAATACCTCCTTCTCCAATTACCCATATCACGATGGTGTTGATTGCTGCTGCTGGTGCCGCAGCTAATCCTCCTACTGCTGCTGCTGCTGCGGTCGCAACTGTTGCCGTCGCCGACGCTGGTGCTACTTTTGAGGGGTATTGAGCATGATGCGTTAACAGCCATGACTAGTACATGTACATATACGCCTTTAAATATGCATGTTTATATATACATACATATATATATATATATACATATATATAAACATACATACTTATATATACATACATATATATAAACATACATACTTATATATACATACATATATATATATAATATATATATATATATATATAATACATATATATAATACCTATAGATATATATAACACGTATACATATAGACATATACATTTTCATATACATGGATATATATGTACATAAACATGCATACATACATATATATAAATATATATATATATATGTTTATATACACTCATGTATGCATATGTGTGTATATACATAACCACACCAATATGTGTGTGTGTGTGTGTGTGTGTGTATACATACACATACACAATCATTTATATACATACATATATATTTAATATATATCTGCTTTTATATATGCATAGACGAAGTCATTTATATATACATCAATTTATACATGTGTTCATTTATGCATGTATTAAATCATTTTTGTATTTATATGCTTGTATACATAGAAATATTATTCTGCATTTTACTACACACACACTTACACACACACAAGCGCATATTCACATACACATACACAGAAGAAAAGTATATAAAGGCTGACAAGCATCAAATCTTAAACCATTTATTTTTAGTGGAGGAGTCGAGAGAGGTAGAATGAATCGCTTCGCACATCATACTCCGTACACCACACACCTAAATCTTGTTCCGTCTTGCACCGACCAAACCCAGTTTCCTTCCATTTCAGCCATCACTTGTGACTCAGACATGGCGTGCATGTATCGGAACGGTCAGGGATGTGTATGGCAATTGCAAATGGGGGTATGCTTGGGATCTAACACAGCAAGAGGGCAGTCTGAATTGAAAAGGTTTCTTGTTGTTTCATTTTGACAGATTGCCTTCACTCATGTGTGATTATGCGTGTATATGAAAGACCTCGCTTTGTATAGGTTTGTATGTGTGTTTATATATACATCTATGAGTGTGGATTTTGTGTTTCTTTATGTGTGTATGTGTGTGTGTTTCTGCGTGTATGTGTGTGCTTGTGCAAAGAGAGATAGAATAAGAGGATCATAAGAGTGTGTCAATTTGGAAGGTGGTTTATCTAAAGCTGAGTTTTAACATGACATGTTCCAAGATGGACACATGGTTGCAATTAACCAATGAGTAGCTTGCAACAACCTGCATATGTCACGTCATTTGCATACATAATGAGAAACTTTCAGTCTGGTACATCTGGTTTTTGACTTCCCGAATCAAACACACACACACGCACGCACGCACACGCATGTAACGTACGCATCTGCACGCGCACACACACACATGCACACATTCTCTCCCTCTCTCACTCACTGCATCCCATCTATCTTTCGGTGTTTCACCCTTGCTCTCTATCCCTGTATTTTCTTCCAAATACTTTGCTTTCAACTAGTTTCTGTATGTATCAGTGTATTTATATATGCATACATACACGCACACACACACACACACACACCACACACACACACACACATATATATATATATATATATATATATATATATATTATATATATATATAAAATATATATATATACATATATATATATGCATTGTATGATACTATATGTATTGTAATGATATTATATGATACATATATACTTTTAACTCTAATATATAAAATGTATCTATGCATATATGTAGAGATATACTAGGATATTATTAGCGGTATAGATATGAATGTTTCTACATGCACACACACATACACACACCACACACACACACACACACACACATATATATATAATATATATATATATATATATGCATATATATATATATATGTGTATACATATATACATACATACACACGTTTGTATATGTATATAATTATTTATACATATCTGTATCAATCAATCTATATATCTATCTATCTCACTTTTTGGATAGACAGATAGATATATAGATAGATAGATAGATAGATTCCATGTTCCCTTTTTCTGCTAACTCTTTCATGTAGTACTAATCTTACATGCCTATGTCGGTATCTTGTCACGTACATTTGAATGTACGTTCCTATATCTATATATCATGTGTTTTGAATGAGATATCATTATACATAACAAGCTTGATCAAGCAGAAGTAGCTCTTGAATCGTTATTGCATACATGTATGATATATTACTTATATAATGCAACTGTTGTATATTTACACATGCACTATACGCTTTATTTGCCCCCTTGTCAATGTATGCATATATATATATATATATATATATATATATATATATATATATATATATATATATATATATATATATTATAATTGGTGAATTGAAGAAATGGAGCTGAACGCAGATTGAACAGAAATCGTTTTTTTCATTCTACACGTGTTTCGAAAGGCACAATTTACCAAAATCCGATTGAATAATGGGACCATATTGTGTCTTTCTCTCAGGAAGAAAATAGGAAATCCGTTGGAAAAAACAAAACAGAACAGAGGCGGAGCAAAAACAAATCGAACTAGGCTCCTAGAGCCCATGGCGAAACTGTTTATCAGTGTATGTTGAGAACCGGTGGCTGAAGAATTTACGGGTCAGGCATCGGTCAATCATGTGGGTGAGGGTGTGTAGATTTCTTTTTGGACCGAGAATAAAGTTCTGACTTTTAAGGAATATTGGGATGTTTTATAGGGGCGAGAAAAATCTACTTAGAGACGTGTGTGTGTGTATACTGTTCTATATATGTGTGGTGTTGGCGTAGGGGTAGAAAACATTTTTTGTGTACGTGTGTGCGTTTTTGATCGTTCGGCGGTCAGTGGGCTACTGCAGTGAGAACCGTTGGGTGTCAGAAAAAATATATCTATTATGTTTTATTGTGTGGTTGGTGTTCATCTAAGCCTGCCTTGTCAAGGAAACCCCCCGTTGTAAAAAACCAGCCCCTTTTATCTTACAGGAGTAATTCCCCTTGCAGTGGTTAATCGTAGATATCTTAAAGGCTATTTCAGATTTGTTACCAAGGCTATGGGTGCCGGTATTATTTATAAACGCTATTTAAAAGCCAGATAAGTGTAACGCCCGCCAATGGGGGCATCGAAAAGCCGACTGTAAAAGCCCGTTTACCATCCGGCCTCTGGCAAACAAAATATGGAAGTGTTCGGAGACACAAAGGTTGCACTGCCTTCTGCCCCTATCAAATGGGAGGGCCACCGACAAAATTGACCATTCCAGCCTGTAGCTTAAGTTCGTATCCTTAAACTGGGAGCGGAAGAGGCTGTGCCTCCGGAAAAAGGTGATAGGGTCTTAGTAAGTAGCCTATTATTATGGGAGGCGATTATCTGGGCGAGGTTTTTAGTGTTGGAGAAAGCTATCCTAACTTTAATGTTCAGTAGGAATAATTATAGTAGTAAATGATATGAGAGCCAGTACAGTGACACATAATCTCAGCTCCAGCCAGGGATACCCACTAGGTATAGTTATAAATAGGGGGTTTGTGTTTGACGGTAACAATGGGAGTAGGGTAGTGAGCCCCATAGCATCCCCAGCATCATTTCCCGCAATAGCAGTCACCACGGGCACTAGCAATGACAGCACTCTGATAGATGTGGAGAATCAGGGGTTATTCCTATAGTTTAATAGTGACGTAGTGGAAATAGAGTAGTAAGCGGCCTGCAGGTCTCGGAACGAATATAGTGACAGGAACGCAGTTCCTAATTTCAGAAACTAATCCTAGCATAAATAAGTCACGTCGGCGAACTCCAAGATCAAAAACGCCGTCTACCAATGCAAGTTTACACGGACTCAGATGTCCTCACTTATGTAGGGGCCTCAACTCCAAGTCTTTGCGAGTCTCCAACCATTACGCAACTGCAACTTTTTCGACATGAACAAGCGCCAGACCCACGGGACTCAGTAAGCTAATATGGGCGACTGAAGGATACGAACTTAAGCTACAGAATGGAATGGTCAATTTTGTCGGTGGCCCTCCCATTTGATAGGGGCAGAAGGCAGTGCAACCTTTGTGTCTCCGAACTCTTCCATATTTTGTTTGCCAGAGGCCGGATGGTAAACGGGCTTTTACAGTCGGTTTTTCGATGCCCCCATTGGCGGGCGTTACACTTATCTGGCTTTTAAATAGCGTTTATAAATAATACCGGCACCCATAGCCCTTTGTAACAAATTCTGAAATAGCCTTTAAGATATCTACGATTAAACCACTGCAAGGGGAATTACTCCTGTAAGATAAACGGGGCTTGGTTTTTTCACAACGGGGGGTTTCCTTGACAAGGCAGGCTTAGATGAACACACACACACATAAAACATAATGATATATTTTTTTCTTCTGCCACCCAACGGTTCTCACTGCAGTAGCCACTGACAGCCGAACGATCAAACGCACACACGTACACAAAAAATGTTTCTACCCCTACGCCAACACACACCATATAGAGAACAGTATACCACACACTCCTCTAAGTAGATTTTTTCTCGCCCCTTATAAAACATCCAATATTCCTTAAATAGTCAGAACTTATTCTCGGTCACAAAGAACATCTACACAACCCTCACCCACATGATTGACCGATGCCTGACCGTTAAATTCTTCAGCCACCGGTTCTCAACATACACTGATAAACAGTTCGCCATGGGCTCTTAGGAGCCTAGTTCGATTTGTTTTTGCTCCGCCTCTGTTCTTTTTTGTTTTTTCCAACGGATTTCCTATTTTCTTCGAAGAGAAAGACACAATATGGTCCCATTATTCAATCGGATTTTGGTAAATTGTGCCTTTCGAAACACGTGTAGAAGAAATAAAACGATTTCTGTTCAATCTGCGTTCAGCTCCATTTCTTCAATTCACCAATAATATTTTAATTTCAATTATCCGCACCAACGCACGGTTGCAACACCATATGTTTGTACCTCCAACCGTGCTGTTTACTGCTGTGATTTTTGCTACTAAGGTATCGGTTAAACTTTTGATTAATCTACTACAAGATTATTCATCTTTCTATTTCACATATTTATATATATATATATATATATATATATATATATATACATACATATATTATTAATACATATATAGATATATACACATACATATATACATATTATTTATGTGTGTGAGTGCGCATGTGTGCGTGTGAAACATGTCTGCATGTATTCTTGATAATATATACATATATATATATGTATGTATGTATGTAGGTAGGTAGGTAGGTTGGTATATGCCTATATATATAAGTGTATTTGTGTGTGTGTGTGCTTGTGTTTCTCTGTGTATTTATGTATGTACGTACAGAATAAATTTATATAGAATACAACTAGACCAGAAAACTAAGGAACCCGTTTGTTTCATGCGCACATTAATAGGTAATAGTAGCTCATTGTGTCTCATATTATAACCTAGCGTGAACATAATGGCGGAAGCCTTCGTATAATGTAATACTATAAACGCAATGCTCATTGGGATGACGTGATGCTCAATACCATAATATCATCAATCATTGCTCAGCCGAATCTGACTTCGGACCATAAAATTAAACAAAAATAACAACATTAAATCTGCACTTTTAGCAAGCGTCTCGCATGTTGCTACATGTGGATAAACCAAAGGACCTGTATACATCCCTACGTTTTAACAGGGCTATAGAAATTTCTGTCTTCCAGTGAAATCTGATATTATTGTTAATGCTGATGTGTTTTTTTTTGTGTGTTTTTTAGCCTCCCCCAACCTAGTTTGGGTCAGTTTTTAGCCCCATGGTGTCCGTTCTTGGATCGGGAAAAATTAATGTGTCATTGAGAGGTCAATGACAGAAAGCCAGAAATGCCATTCACAACGACAGAGCACAAGGAGATAACAGCTATCTGTGAAGATGAAGAAATCACCACGTATATACGTATTTATATATGTATGTATATTTGTATATATGCATATGTGTATGCCAGTAAATATGCATGCATTATGTGTGCATGTATTATTTTCTGTCAGTTATATTTAAATTCTTTAGAGAGTTCAAGCCAATCGTTAACAAAGAGACAAGACTTTTTGAGTTAAGAGAGTTCCAGGTGTTTGTAAATATGTGTTTAATTTGGTGTGTTGATTGAACTTTCGGTGTATAGGTATAGGTGCGTGCATAAATTCACATTAGAATCTCCAATGGAGAATATTTATGTATCTATATATGTATACATATATGTATGCATGCACGCAAGTATGCATGTATGTGTGTACGTATGTATGTATGCATGTATATATGTATTTATGTATGTATGTATGTATGTATGTATGTATGTATGTATACTTTATGCTCTTGGCTGTAGCATCCACGTTCAAAGCTCTGCATCAGCAGGCTTGATTTGGTAAAAGACATCAAGAAATGTTTGTATTTAAACAAATAATACTAGGTTAAACAATTTTTTTTCGAATTTTCACTGATGAATTTTGGCAACATGTATCTCTATATTATATCATAAATTCGATACAAGTAATTGTTCAATCGTTACTAAATTCTTTATTCTCTATTTTCTTATATTAAATATAAACATCGATTATTTATTCTTTATTTTTTAAGTTTGATAATGAGTAGTAAAAAAATTGTAATTACAGCCATTTTGCGTCAGTTGTGGACGAAAGGACTGAGTGCAAATGCAAGGGCACAGTGACCTGAAAGGCTCACGAACTGTCAACGAATGTGTGGCGTAAAACTGGTTCAAGGAAGGTGATACCAATCTGGAAGACAAGCCAAAGTCAGGAAAAACTTCTGCTGTGAAGATGAAACCTTATTTGAAATGGTTGAAGATCTCAGCACAAGTAGTCGTAAATTGTTTCCAGAACTTGGTTCTTCACACGGCACCGTCAAACGACACCTCCATAAGCTCGGCTTTGTGAGCAGGTATTATTGGGAACTCCTCGGGAACTGACCAATGACCAGGCACCAGTATGTGTAAACATTTGCAAACAAATACTGGTAAAATCCTCGAGATTCCCGCTTTTGGCATCTGATTGTAACTAGGGATGAAGATAGAGCTATCTCTGTGATTGTACTAAAAATCGGTGACTTCATTCCGGTGAGGGTTGAGGAGCTGTTGTCAAACAAGGGCTGTATGAAAAGAAGGCCATGTTTGTTTGACGGAATTTCGAGTGGGTATTGCACTTTCAGCTTCTACCCATGCTGTAAACATAAACATTTGTGCTCAACAATTGCAGCAAGTACATGATGCTTTTGAAGCCCACTAACCGGCACTAGTTAGTTGAAGACGGGCCTGCCTACTGCACGACAATAGACCAGCACACGATGCCGCTGTAACCAAGGGCAAACTTGAGGAACTTGAGGGGCTGGAATTGGTACTTCACTCTGGTCTTTTACCAGATCTGGCACTATCATATAACCAATTTTTCCAAGCCAGGTCATTTCCTGCAAGGTCGGAGGTTGAACAATAAGGACGAGGTTGAAAACGGCGACAAGGTATTTTTTGCCTCTAAACAAATACAATGTTTGAAGTGTGGGATTGTTTTTTCTGGCACAACAATAGTAACAGACAATAGATTGTAATGGATTGTATTTGATGCATAAACTCTTTCGTGTGTAATTTGATTAAACTATTAATTAAAGCTTAAAACAGGAAAACAACTTTTATTTCACCCAGGAAAATTCTATTGAATTTAAGACATTACGTGTGATAAAAATATTTTTTCTGGTCCTCGAAATAATGAATAACTCATTTACAAGTAACACGACACGCACATCATATCTATGAACTACTTCAAACATATGCGCACGACACGTTTTATGAATGCCGAATAGTTGAAAGAATCTAATCCATTTCTCTAGTGTACAATGCTTATTTGATCGCCCTGGATGGATGATAAACAAAAGTCGACATCTAATGGAAACAAATTAAGCAGGTCTCAAACCGCAAAGCCTTTTAGTAGGTGTTAGATTTACGAAACATTTTGGCACAGCACTTTATGGCGCCGCCAATTTGGCATCTGTGGTTCGACGCTAAGCTTTTGGACATCAGATGTTTTAAGAGTTCACTCGTTTACTAACAATCTTATTTATTTTATCCTTCCCTCCTTGTTTATATGTGTGAATATATTTCTCTATTCGTATAAGAACACAAGTGTCTATGTAAATCCGACGCAATTAATAAATTACAATGCCTCACTCTCACTCTCCTACTCTTTCTCTTTCTCTCTCTTTCACTCTTTCTATCTGTATAAGTATACTTCTTGACATACGTGAGTATGTGTGCATATGTGTGAGTGCGCATATATGTGTGCGTCTGTTTGTGTTGTGCGAGTGCGTATGTGTGTGTCCGTTTGTGTTGTGTGTGTGGGGGGGGGAGGGATTACCTCCAGCGCCAAACAGGACTGTCGCAAAAACATGCTGAATGTCCAGTCAGCCGTATCACATACGTCATTGACGTCCAACCAGCAACGCTCCCAAGTCTCATTCCGCGGCTCTTAACAAACCTGTCCACACAGCGCTTTCCATTTTATTTCATAACTATACAAGTTTACATTATTTACATTCGACGGATATTTGTCCTCATCTTGTTTGTTGTTAACACAGCGTTTCGGCTGATATACCTTCCAACAAGATGAGGACAAATATCCGTCGAATATAAATAATGTAAATAATGTAAATAATGTACATAATTCCTCATCTCTAAAATACAGAACTATATAAGTTTAGTTATATATAGGCGCAGGTGCGGGTGAGTAGCTTCAAGTTTGCTTCCCAACCACATGCTTCCGGGTTCAGTCTCATTGTGTTACACTTTGGGCGTGTGTTTTCTACTATAGCCTCGAACAGACCAAAGCCTTGTGAGTGGATTTGGTAGACAGAAACTGAAAGAAGCACGCCGCGTGTGTATGTGTGTCTTTGTATCTGTGTTTGTCCCCAATCCCCACCGCTTTACAACCGGCGTTGCAGTGTCTGCGTCTTTATAACTTAGATAATTTTCTTATCAACGGTGATCTCTATGGCTATATTAATTTCAGTTACACATGCAAGTATCCTTCCTATAGACCAGTGTACACTTTAGTAAGAGGATAAGCAATCTCAGGCATGTGATTTTATTACTACCCACAAGGGGCAATCTCAGTCATGTGTACGCCTCCATATGAATCCTAGCGCATGATGGAAATTGTACGGTGAAAAAAAAATCAAACAGCGCTTCAACTTTGTGTGAGCATATGTGTGTGGCTGTAAAAGGGACCAATATAAATGCTTGTGTGTAAGTGTGTATGTGTGTCTTTGTATCAGTGTTGGACCCCTTTTCCACTGCTTTACCACCGGCGTTGCAGTGTTTACGTCTTCATAACTTAGCGGCTCAACAAAAGCAGCCTAACAAAATGAGAACGAGGCTTAAAATAAAAATAAAAACTTAAGTCAATTCATGTGACTAAAATTCTTCATAGAGGTGCCCCCGAGTTGGCGCAGCCTAATGACTGAAACAAGTAAGAGATAAAAGAGAGAAAGGTATACTTTTTCCTTAGTAAAACAATACATATATGTATATATATCATTCCCCATAATAGATCGCTAGCCATTACACATTCTTTACTTTCTCTCCTTGTTTCTTTCAGTGTTCCTTTCTGTGGAAGAGCGTAGGCTCGAAACGTTAAAGACTTTTCACTTCCCGAGCGTTATACTAATACATCTGTTTGTTATCTGCACCACTTGTCTTCGTCTATTGCGTTTTGTGAATTCTCCCTATGTATACATATATATATCCATATATATATATATATATATATATATATATATATAATCTAAATAAGGAACAGGATATCAAGAGGTGATACGACCAATTCAAGCGACTCCATTTAATTGAACAATGTAATCATTACATCAATTTAAATGCAGGGCTATCTTTTGCTGCATAAATAAAGAGAATTTCTAATCAGTTGGACACTCTAATATAATTTTACTCAAATTCTCTAATAGAGCAAGAAGAGGGAATGTGATCATGTTGCTACTAATGTAGCTAAGAATATATTACACTTATAAGAACTGTAAGAAGCTTGTTAGGGTCATAGCTTGTAATAGGATTGTGGTGCGTTTTTAATTTGCTAGTCTTTTTTTTATCAACCACTAAATCTAAAGCTAGAGGATAGTGTCTGTTTAGAATTGTGAGCAGGAGTGAGTTGACAGTTTTATAGTTGGGTATGGTCATAAATATTGTCAGGATTTTTAGAATCCTTCGAAGGGACTTAACTCTTATTTCTAGCAATATAGTTGCTATCCATCACTCTCAGTCACAATTAGTGACAATTGAATTTTTTTCCTTTTTGGTTTTAAATTGAGTGTAGCTGCTTTCGTTATTTTACGATATATAGGGTTCCCAACCACATGGTTCCGGGTTCAGTCCCAATGCGAGGCACCTTGGGCAAGTGTCTTCTACTATAGCCTCGGGCCGACCAAATCCTTGAGATTGGATTTGGTAGACAGGAACTGAAAGAAGTCCGTTGTATATGTGTATTTGTGTGTGTGTGTGTGAGTGTGTGTGTGTGTGTTTGTGTGTGTGTGTGAGTCTCTGTGTGTGTGTCCGTGTTTGTCATCCCACCATCGCTTCACAACTGATGTTGGTGTGTTTACGACCCTGTAACTTAGCGGTTCGGCAAAAAAAATATGTCCTGTGTTGATTTGTTCGACTAAAGGCAATGCTTCAGCGTGGCCGAATTTACATCACTAAAACAAGCAAGTAAGAAGAAAAATATATATCACCTTGGGCAAGTGTCTTCTACTATAGCCTCGGGCCGAGCAAAGCCTTGTGAGTGCATTTGGTAGACGGAAACTGAAAGACGCCCGTCATATATATGCATATATATGTGTGTGTGCGTGTGTGTTTGTGTGTCTGTGTTTGTCCCCCTAGCATTGCTTGACAACCGATGCTGGTGTGTTTATGTCCCCGTCACTTAGCGGTTCGGCAAAAAAGACCGATAGAATAAGTACTGGGCTTACAAAGAATAAGTCCCGGGGTCGAGTTGCTCGACTAAAGGCGGTGCTCCAGCATGGCCGCAGTCAAATGACTGAAACAAGTAAAAGAGTAAAAGAGTAAAAGAGTATATATTAGCATCATTATAGTTACATGCATATAATCATATATATATATATATATATGTGTGTGTGTGTGTATGAATGTATGTTTGTATTTATCCATGTATGTATGTTTGTATGTATGTATATATGTTTGTATGTATGAATGTATGTATGTATGTATGCATGTATATATGTATGTATGTATGTATGTATGTATATTTGTATGTATGCAGTCTGTTGATCTGTGTGAAGACACCATTCACACAAACACGACTCAAAGAATGGCCAACTACAATCTTCAAAGGTAATACTGTAGAACGATATTGTTCCGTTGACTTGGATTTCTGAATTCGTGTCTACGTTTTGGACCTTTTTATAGGTCATGTTAGAAATGTAGAACAATGGCGGCTTTAGTATCACATTTAAGTTTGTTTGTTAGTTGTTTCTTTTCTTCTTTTTCTTTTCTTTTTTTTTCCGCAAAAGCCAATTTTACCAAAAGAAATAAAAAAAAATTCCTTTGTTTAAAAAAAAGTATTTTTGTTTCTTATTTTTCATTTTTTATTTTTATTTTTTTAACTTTTTTCATCAGAAAAACCATCAACGCAGATTACAACAATAACAACACAAATAAGCAGAAACAACAGCGACTACAATGACAACCAGAATGTACAAAAAACATACATAACACTAAAAAAACAACTTAAATACCAATATGAAACACACTACATGAAAAAATACCGAAACATTTCTTTTACAAGCGTTTGCGTTGTGATTTTTCTCATGAATATGCATGATATTATTTTAATCACTCTTCAGTTAAATTTATTTTATTTTATTTTATTTGGTTCGATGGAGGGTGAGGAATATTCCCTATCCGTCTTATGTTATTTCTTTGTTGATGTTTTTTTTTTGTTTTTACTTTATTTTATTTTTCCATTGTAGTTCATCTTTTATGATTTGTTTCCATACAATCTATTGAATTTAACTTTCTTTCTTTCTTTCTTTATTGTTTTTGTTTTGTTTTGTTTTTTTGCTTTTGTATTTCCAAATTTATTAATTTAGAATTGAAATGAAATTTCCTGTTGCGTGTGCGTATGTTTCTGTGCGCAAGTATGTGTATGTGTGTATGTTGTTCCATATTTCTATACTTCCTCCTCTTCCGTTAATTTTACATCATTACCATCATGAACATCATCATCATCATCATCATCATCAACAACATCATTATCATCATCAACATCATTATCACCAAAACTTCCTCCCCCTCCTCCTCATCTTCATCCTTCACGTATTCACCACTACCACCGCTATCATCAGTATCATCCCCACCCCAACATCCACTATCATCATCATGATGTCGTTATAATTAATACGATCATTTTATTATAATTATTATAATTATTACAGTCGATAGTTGGAAGATGCTAGCAGAATCTCGGGATTAAGGCCTAGTGTTATACATTTCAAATTTTTTATTTTGCCGAATCGGCAATGCCTTGTTAAATCTAAGACAGATAAGAAAATCAGGATTTATAAAATGTGCGGAGGGTTTATCTATCTGGATAAAACACGGAAGAACTACGAAGAACTAACACATACTTCGTTAGAGCTGAGCTGAGTCAACTATATTTCATGGCTCAATATCACAAACTTGCATCTTCCATGAAAACAATTTTGAATAGCACGCGTAGCAGAATGGACCGAGATGTTCTAAATAACTAATTGCATAATTATCAAAGAACTATGCCAAAACATTGTGTAAATCGTAGAGACAATATTCAAACTCGATCTGATAATTTTGGACGCTGCTGCAGTAACAGGGCGAGCTTTTAGCTGAAAATCTTCTGTGGGAGCCTTCTCACGGTAAACGGAGAAGTTTAAGACCATCGAAATACTACATCAACCAATTGCTAGAGGACACTGGATGTACTATCCTGGAGCTTTCAAACAAAAATGCCATGGCTGATATAAACGAATGCAAGACGATGTGTCAGGAGTGCCAAGAAATTATTGATACACTAAGTACCTTATTATAGCTTTTATCTTTTACTTGTTGCAATCGTTGGACTGAGGCCATGCTGGGACTTCACCTTGCAGAATTCTAGTCGAACGAATCGACACCGGGGTTGAATTATTTTTTTCAGCCTGGTACTTATTCTGGCGGTCACTTTAGAGAACCCCTGGGTTACAGGGTCATATACACATCAACGCCGGTTGCCAAATGGTGGTGGGGAGCAAACATAAAGACACACACACAATATATATATGTATATATATATATATATACATATATATATATATGCATCTATCTATGTATGTACACACACACGCACTATATATATATTATATATAATATATATATATATATATACATATATATATATATATATATATATATATATATATATATATATATATATATACATGAATATATATACGAGAGGTTTCTTTCAGCTTCCGGCTATAAAATCCACTCACAGAGATGAGGTTGAAGTTGAAGACACTTGACCCAGGTGCCACGCAGTGGTACCGAAACCATAACAACGAAGTTAGAAATAAGCTTCTTATCACACACTACGCCTGCGATTATGCACAGGTATATACATATATATACACACAGACGCACATATATTTATATATATATGTGTGTGTGTGTATATAAATATGTATATATATATATATATATATACACACACGCATGCATACATACATACATATATATATATATATATATATATATATATATATGAGGCGAGGTTATATGTCAAGTTGTAATAATACTTTTTGGAGAGTGCATATATATTATTCTTTAACAATAATAGCGTCAACAGTGACTTCGAAGTCTTTACCTTTTTAACCTCCTCGGGACAATCTGGTGGAAACTACGCAGGCCGAAACATCGAGACTCAATGAACACTATTCTCGTTAAAGAAGAATTAATGTTTGTCTGTGTGTGCGAGCGCGCACGCGTTTGTGGTTGTGTGTGCCTATGTGTGAATTATAATATAGAAATGACTGCACTCTATATCATGATGAAATAGTATAATTATATTTATTCATTTCATTGATAGAAACGGTTAAAATATTCATACTTGCTTGTAATATTGTATTTAAAGGATATTTTCATAGAATTTCTTGTGGCAATTTGGTTTTGGTGAAGAACCATTCTCAGCGAACTATGAAGCTTGCAATACCGATTGTGCGGCAGCTGCTATACAATTCAGCTCTTGATATTTTGTATCACATTTTAATAAATAATTTGCATATATTAATACATTTTAATATATAATTTTATATATGATTTACACTCCTCTGATTCAGTGCTCAAATGCGACTTAAAGACTTATCTTTCGTTCATTGTTTATGACGAAATGTGTAGACGAACTGATAACAAGTTTTAAATTCTGTGGATATAAGCCGACTATGTGAGTGTGTGCGCGCGTGTGTATTTGTAAGATAACCATCTAAATATCATTCTCAGCGTATATACATCGCTAACAGGCCAGATGTTAGTACTGGTCTGAGATGAAATATCTAACATATATATATAAATATATATACATTATTAAAAACAGAATACATTTTGAAGGAGACAAAAAATCGCCAGGGTAGCAGCTTACGAGAATACCAGATGCTTTTCAATCCTCCGGGCCTTTTTCAATGTCGCCTACTCGCAGCCACATGCCAAAACGAGATTTATCACTGCTGATACATTAAATAATACACGTGTGTAGCAAATAATACATTCAATGATATTTCGAAGAGCCTCCAGGCCAAATAGAATTTCGGAGAAAGCAACTGATACAGCATTATATTAAAATTACTATTTGTTTATCATTCTTAACGTATATACATCGTTGGTAGGCGAGATACAGCAGATTTCGTCCGACATAAAATCTTTATATATGTACCGAGTTAAAAATATAGTATATATCGGAGGAGACGAAAAATCGCTGCCGGAACTCGTTGGATAATGCTATATTAGATACACAAGGCGAAATGCTCACATCTAGAATACGTTTGATCAACGTTCTCTACAAACTTGGATCGTCTATCACTAAATATAAACGAAAATAATAATAATAGCAACAACAAAAAGAACGGCAATTCGAGACATTAGTGGAGCCACGGCCAAACACATCGATCTGATAGAAATAACAAACATATTACTGTTTTGCCATACCTACCATATTTAATCAAAAAAGGGTTGTGATCAAATTGCCCGGAGCAATGTCTGCATGACGGTACAATCTATAATACACGCTGCTCGAATGCTTTTCAACGTAAGTCTGCGATATTAGAACAGACCAAGGACTGACGAACAACAGAGGTAGTAGTATCATAACTACGACTAACAATTATGCACAAAAAGTTTCAGCGAGAACTTTTCAACTATCATAATAATTATCATCTTAACTAACAATTTCTATTTCCAATTTATATCTATCTATAAATAAACATAAAAACTCTGTTTTTCTGTTGTTTCTCTAAGTACAAATGTTCGCACTTATAGGTATGCATACATACAAAATGAATATAAGTTGGTATATGCATAGATACATACGTTCATGTGTGTGTGTCTACACATGCACGTATGTATGTATATATGTATGTATGTATATATATATATATATATATATATATATATATATACATATCAATATGGCGTGCATTGTGTATTGCACCTACATATATATGTATATATATATATGCGTGTGTGTGTATACATACATATATATGTACATGCACATATACATGCTTCTATATTCATGTCTATACTTGAATGTGCAGATTTGTGTGCACTCTCTCCTGTGCGCACAGATATGCACAAACACACACACATACGCACTGACACAATCTTTGCATGTTCTTGAGTACTAGTTTGTCTATATGCTATTATATACCAGTATGCACTAGTATGCGTATATGCTTACACGCATACATATTACATACAGATACAGCTGTATAAATATATATGCATACATACATTTACATATATAATCACCTATACATACAGACATCAATACGTGTATATTTTCTGCCATTACATTGCATTCAAACCTTACAACTGTTCGCTTGTTATTCACCGGTGATGATCGTGACAGGCGCCTGACATTGAAGAATCCAGATTAAGATCAACGCATTCCACAATGTTCTCTTTCCTGTAAAAACGTGAATGCAGGAGAAATATGTCAGATACAAATTGTAAACAGAACTCTTACAAAGTTAGATATGATAAAATAAAAGAGGGCAGTGGAATATATAACGAAGAACGGAAAGTACAGTGATGGCACGAACCGGAACAACAGATAACATAGTGGACTACAGCTGCACCGATAAACGGTTCAAATCTAGGGGGCGTATTGCTATCATGGTGCTTTAGCTCTTTACCTCCAAGAACCTCTGTTTCTGTATTTTTTTAATCAAAGGGGTTATAGGCTAAATTATGTATATCGTATCTTCTATGAAGGCGTGTGATCTAGATGTTAAGATATTGCGCCTACGAACGGAAAGTCACTATTTCGATTCCTGGACTGATCGGTGCCTTGTGTTTTTAAGCCAAAAAGAAAAAAAAGACAGTATTGCAAATCCCTCCATTCAACTCAGGTATGAGTAATTCTCCAACAGACTGGCATCCTTTTCAGCACTGGCATTCAGGTCTCATTTATAAGCAATAACACTCGAGTAACCTGCCCTATGAGTCTTATGACACTCAGGTAGTTATTTCTTATGGACTTTATTCACGACGTTTTTTCTAAATCTTCTACGACATATTTTTCCAATTAGTGCTAGACTTCAATAATATTTTAATCAATGCATAAACAACGCAACTTCCCAAATGTCCCATGTTACGTCTCTTTTATGTTCAATAATTCCAGACTTTACACCTGTATCTGGTAAATAAATCTATCTATTCCTCAAAATTTCAGGCCTAGTGTCCATATTGAAAAGGATTTTTATCTTTTTTTACGTATTTCACTTTTTTTATGCGATTTCTTGACACAACATCGATCAATCTCCTGGCACACACTGTGTGAAGAATAAAATAATACAGGCGCAAATGTTATAACAATTTTAAAAACATACTGAAAACGACTGCTTATCTATTTAATTTATATATTTATATACATCAAATATATAAAAATCACGTTTTTCAAAATGCTCAAAAATTACGCAGATTTTCTATAACGATAAATTATAATTCTTAAAATCCTATGACGCATATACTCATCGAATTGGGGGCAGCAGAGCTTTATAATGCACCCTTTTAATGCAGCTGCCACAAAGTATGCTTTTTAAAAAATGTAGATGGTAATGGAAGTTCAGTGGTTGGCAATACGTCAACGAGGGAGCTAAGAGATGCTAATCACCAAATTACCATGATTTATATGAGTGAATATATGACTCATAAGAGAAATAAGATGGGCTAAGGGAGACAACCCAAGATTCATAAAATGACACAATGTTAGTTATGTGTGAGATCGTATGTATGTATATGTGTGTGGATCTATGCATATATATACATATATATTGTATTTACATCCGTCTTGTGCGTTCACATTCCTGTCTTCTACCAAGAAATCTAATGCTTACAGCTTAGTTTTTTTTCTTGGGGCTGGCCGAGTTGGAGCAAATATCAGAATTGAACAGCCGAAATTTGCTATGATGATTCGGTGTCTGACTGAAGATTGAAGGCTTCGAATGATTTGTCTGTGTTCCTTGTTCGTCCCTTCCTGTATTTCACGTTCATTATATATAAAAACATTTATTCTTATATATATATATATATATATAAGCAATTAAGGGTTTATCAACGAATTGCCTTACCACACACCGAATTTAGAAATAGCAGTCAAAGAGATTATAGCTATTTCTTCTACTAAAGGGAGATCACAGTAAAGGCACGCATTTGAAAGGCAAACACAAACAGGTAAAGAGAATGAAAACGGCAATCTATCATATATATATATATATATATATATATATATATATATATATATATCATATATATATATATATATATATATATATATGTATGTATGTATTATGTATGTATGAGTATATACACATACACGCAAATACATATCTGTACGTGTATATATATATGAGTGAGTATATGTATAAATATATATATATATATATATATATATCACATATACATATGTGTGTGTATATATATATATACATACATACATATATATAGATATGTATATTAATCAAACGACATAGTGACTGCTATGATTTGGCGCAAAATAAATCAGATGCTGCGCAGACTTCAACGTGTCGGGTTGTTCATCGTGGTAACACGTGATGATGAAGATTAGTCTATAATGCTAGTTCAGACACCGAGCCACATGAGTCTACATACATGAATGTATGTTGAAAGATTTTCTTCATCCGTTTGCTTGCAGACGGTTGATTTCTGTAGCTATTATCAGTGATTTTTCTTTTCAGGGATTTAAATAAGCGTTTTGACAGTTATTTCCAGCAGGTAGGTATACTTAGTAGATCCTTTGATTGATATAAATTTTAATTGCTCAGCTATTTATTGTTTTGTGTGGGGCTTCAATCGCCTATATTACTGATTCTCTTTTTATCATTTTTAATTGTTACACTAGATAATAACAGAGTCAATAATACCGTCGCAAATGATTTTCTCCTGAAGTAGTTGGTCCGTATATATATATATATATATGTATAGATAGATAGATAGATAGATAGATAGATAGATAGATAGATAGATAGATAGATAGATAGATAGATAGATAGATAGTAGAATAGATAGATAGATATAGATATATTGCATTTTTTTCAGCTCTTATACTCATAAACGCAGTTACTCGAGTTCAATGGTGCATAGGTGACCGCAATCACAATATTCCTCCTCTATGGGAAGTTGCTCCATTACTGGGTTCAAGAACAGTAATATGTAGGGAAAGGGAGGGACAATTCGATTACAGTGACAGGAGTAGTATTTTACAATGACACCCTCCCCCTCCCCCAATCCATCAATCGAACCCGAGGAGGCGATAAATGCTGAGTTTGAGTTTAGAACGATAACCCAGGAGAAATACCTCTAAGAAGTTTTTCACGTCGTACCAAAGATTCTGTGTGCTCGCATTCTTACCTATGCATATACATATTATTTACCCCCACACACGTACAGAAATGCATTTACTCTCTCTCTCTCTCTCTCTCTCTCTCTCCTCTCTCTCTCTCTCATCTCTCTCTCGCTCTCTTTTACTTTTGTTTCAGTCATTTGACTGCGGCCATGCTGGAGCACCACCTTCAGTCGAGCAAATCGACCCCGGGACTTATTCTTTGTAAGCCTAGTACTTATTCTATCGGTCTCTTTTGCCGAACCGCTAGTTGACGGGGACGTAAATACACCAGCATCGGTTGTCAAGCAATGCTAGAGACAAACACAAACACACTAACATATACACACACATACATATACATATATATGCACATA
>NC_043001.1:78638238-78645738 GCF_006345805.1 Octopus sinensis | reverse complement strand
CTGTCCGAAGATCAGTTTTCTAAAATGTATTCTGCGTGATAAAATATCGGAGAGTTATTTACAAACGATTAGTGCCCATACTGTTGTTTTTTCACGCACTTTTACATTCCTATCAAACAATAAAACACACCTAGATACACACAGACGCATAGACACATACATATATACATACATATATAATTATATATATATATATATATATATATATATATATATATATATATATATATATATTATATATAATATATATTTATACTATATATATACATACACATGCACACACCACACACACACACACATAATATATAGATATATATATATATATATAATATGACAGTTTTCTTTGTATTTTTTTTTTCTGTTATATATCCGTGATATTCTCAGTATATTGTGTATCCTTATCCAAATATGTCCATTAATTAGATTGACATTTAAAAACGTAATTAATAATTATGTGCGCTAATAATCTCGTTTCCCGTCTTAACTTTTCATAATTACACAAACGTTGCACACTTTTAACAATGCATCCATTTAAAGCATTGTGTTTTTATTATAGATATGGACATACACACACACATACATATATATATATAAAGATAGTCAAGTTATATGTAAAGAAAAATTCAACATCGAACAAAAGATCAGTCAATACTTTTAGAATAAGTATGTAACAAACCATCAGAATCAACACACTTTTGCCAACGCCAAACAAGTTTATTTGTGCCAGTAGCGTAAAAGGCATACGTTCTGGTGGCGATGAAGTAGTTGAAGGTGTGTTTGACATCGTCTTGGTTTTTGAAGCATTTCTCACTCAGGATGATGTCGAGATGCTTGAAAAAGTGGTAGTCGGTAGGCGAGAGGTTTGGTGAGTATGGCGGATGAGGCAGAGTTTCGTAGCCCAATTCGTTCAACTTCTGCAGGGTCAGTTGTGCGATGTGCAGCTGAGCGTTGTCATGAAGGGGATTGGTCCTTTTCTATTGGCCAATACTTGGTGTTGCTGTCAGTACTTCTCCGCCGTAATGGTCTCGCCTGGATCGAAAAAGCTGTGATGGATGAGACCGGCCGCATACCACCAAACAGTCACCATGTCCTTCTTTTGTGCAAATTTGGCTTTCGGAAGTGCCGTGAATTTTTTGTCGGCGTCCAACCACTGAGCTGAGCGTCGCCGGTTGTCGTAAAGAATCCACTTTAATGGTTCCTGAGCCAAACGCATCGTTGATATCGCGAGCTGGAATAAGAAAATTGTGCAAATTTGCTTTTTTAAAATGATATATAAAGTCAACGTAATTTAACGAACTTTAATTTGAAAATACATCATTTAAAACAAAAATTTAAATTCCGCCAGAACTTTCTTGACAACCTTATATAAACATATATATAATATATATATATATATTATATATATATCATATATTATATAATGTATGTATGTTTATGTATGTATGATGTATATATGTATGTATACATATATATCTGTACATATATATATACATATCTGTGCATATGTAATTGTGTTTGTGTATATACACAAACATCTATTTAATTGTGTGTATATATAATAATATATATAATATATATATATATATAAAAATAAAAAAAGTGAAAAACTACAGAAGGCTTAAGGTTAAAAAATATATATATGCGTCAATATGTCTGAAGAATATTAAAAAAATTTTTCTTACAATGACATAATTTAGAAGAAAGACCGGTTTCGCGTTTAGCTTTTCAAATTTCTTACGACGTTATGTTTATGTTGAACAGAGTTATCGTTATGTTTATGTTTAAACGAGTTCTAAATAAGGGGTGGTAATGAGTGATTTCTTCCTGTGTAAGGGAGATAATCGCTTAATTTTTTTTTCCTTTCCCTTGGTGTGAATTTCTCTGTATCAGTATGTTGGCATGGTTAAGTCTAGGCTTGTACTTTTCAATGAAGAATGTTTCCTTGTTTAGTCTAATTTTGTGTTGATGATCCGATAGCACATTGGTAAAATGGAAATTAAAAATTGTGGTAGTAGTTGCTTGCGCATTTCTCAATGTGCTCACTAAAAGGTATCATTCTGTATTCTGGGAATGCAATCTGTTGTCGATGCAGTGTGTGCATCTACTCTGAGTGATAGTCCCGTGGATCCCACGTAGTCTTGGTGGCAGCCCGAGCATTTTATTGACATAAATTATATTTTCAGAGGCACAAGTAAAGTTAGATTGATTTTGAATTTCTGTCCCTTTTTCTTATCTATATATATTATATATAGATATATATATATATATATATTATATATATATATATAGTATAATTTATATCAAGATAAACAGTGCATGACCTTGCAAATAGGTTCCAGTTAGAATTTCTTCAGATCGAGTAACCTATCCCGCTCGAAAGATCCCTAAATAAAGTTTTTTATTATTATTAAAGGCTGTGTACTGGCAGACTCATTACCACGCCGGGCGATAAACTTAGCGGTATGTCTCTCGTTGCTACGTTCTGAGTTCAAATTCCGCCGAGGTCGACTTTGCTTTTGAATCTTTTGGTGTCGATAAATTAAGTACCAGTGAAACTTTGGGGTTGATTAAATCCACTATACCCATCTCCCAATTTCAGGCCTTGTGCTTATAGTAGAAAGGATTATTATCATTATTATTATTATTATCATTATTATTATTATTTTATTAATATTAATTATTATTATTATTATTATTATTATTATTATTATTATTATTATTTAGCCGATAGCTTGGCAGAATCTTTTGCGCATCTGATAAAATGATTAGCGACATTCCTTCCAATACTTTCCGTTATAAATTGAAATCCCTCTGGGATTAACTTTGCCACTCCTCCATTCGAGGTTATAAAATAAGTACAAACTACGCACTGGGGTAGAAGTAATCCACTTACCCGCTTACTCCTTAAAAAATTTGTTTGTAAGCCATTTAAGAAACACACAAAAGCCGTTCGATTCACTTCAACATTTAAGTTTAATTTGTCAAAACATTTTCGTCGCTATAAGACCGCGACAATTCTACAAGTGTTTTCATCCAGTGTCTGCGGCCATGCTTAGTTACCGTGGATGCAGCACGGATTTTTGTCAGTGAACAGGTCGCGGTCTTATAGCGACAAAAATATTTTGACAAATTAAACTTAAATGTTGAAGTGAATCGAACGGCTTTTGTGTGTTTCTTAAATGGCTTACAAACACCTTCCACGTTGCAATTGTTTTCGTTCCAGCACACTCAGATCAAATCACTTGCTATGCAAGTACATCTCCGTAATTCCTTAAAAATTGCTGGCCACGTACGAAACACGCTCAAAGTACCGGCTCTCGTCCGCTAACCTAAGTAAGCAACGTCGAACCTTGTTATCATTTAGATAGGTGACCGCTCGGGAAACCTAGGAGCTGTAAGCAAAACCTTTTTTTTTTTTTTTTTTTATTCAACTGCGGTGACTAAGCATGGTCACAGACTCTGGATGAAAACACTTATAGAATTGTTATTACCACTACTTTTGATAATTCTGTATTGTCATTGCTATTTGAAATAATAATGGCATTAATATTACTAGTAAATCCATATTATTTCTATGGCTGTTGTTCTGTAGTGTTTCTGTTAATAAATATTTTCTTTCCTTCAAGTTTCTCTTGTAAAACGCCATTGTTATTACGTTGCTTTTAAATAGCAGTTTTCTTTCGTTTTTTCTCATCTTTTTTACCATCGAGGAGAATTTTTTTCCTGAAGTTCATTTTAAAAATTGGTTTTCTTCAATTGCAGTCTTTAATTCCTGTTTTATTTCCGGGCTAAGATATTTTATTCGAATATTTAAGATTTCAATATTTATTTTCCCAATATTTTTTATTACTTCAAATAATGTTATTATTTATGTTTTCATTATTTCGTGTACGTGAAATTGAGATTGTTACAAGTTTACAAATGCAGACCTGTCCAGTGCATGTCATCTCTTTAAAATAAATAAAGAAGATAGTGATGCAGGTGAGGAGAAGGGTAGACAGGAACAGGGTGGGCGGATAGTGATGTTGATGAAAATCGTTTTTAATATTAACGATGGTGGTGGGGGGGGGGGTGATAGTGGTGTTGCTCATGGTAGTGGTGGTGCTGTGGAGGATGGGGAAGATAAAAGATGGAAATGAGGAATAGAAAGGAAAAGGGTGGGAACAACGACGATGAGGACGACTATGAAAAGAAGTACGAGGAGGAGGTTGTGGTGGTGGTTTTGGCGGCGGCGGCGGTTGTGTTGGTGATAGATGGGGCAGCGGCTGTGAGAACGTCGACCACTATGATGATAATAATGCTCGAGACAGCGATTTTTACGACGATCATGATCATAATTAATCATGATGATGTTGATGATGATGAGGAGGATGATAATGCTAATGACAATGATGATAATGATGTTAATGAAACGACCACGACGACAATAACAGCAACAATGACGACGAGAACAACGATGATGATGATGGCGTCGACGCCGACGACGAGGCGGAGGAGGAGGAGAGGAGGAAGAAGAAGAAGAGGAAGAGAAGGGGAGGGGGAGGAAGAAGAAGAAAAAAGAAGAAGAAAGAGGAGAGGAGGAAGAAGTGGAAGATGAGGAGAAGGAGGAGGAAGAAGAAGAAGAAGAGGAAGGAGAGGAGGAGGAAGCGGAAGCGGAAGAAGAAAAAGAAGAGGGAGAAGAAGAAGAAGAAGAAGAAGAAGAAGAGGGGGAGGAGGAGGAAGAAAAAGAAGAAAAGGAAGAGGAGAAGGAGGAGAACGTGGAAGAAGAAAAAGAAGATGAGAAGGAGGACGTAGAAAATGAAAAAGAAGTGGAGGACGTGGAAGAAGAAGAAAAGAAGAAGAATAAAAAGAGGAAGAGGAGCAGGAGGAGGACTTGGAAAACGAAGAAGAAGAAGAAGAAGAAGACGAGAAGAACGAAGAAAAGAATAAGAGATAAAAGAAAAGAAGCAATAAAAGAGAAGAAAGAGGAAGAGGAGCAGGAGGAGGACGAAGAAGAAGTAGAAGTAGAAGAACAACAAGAACAAGAACAAGAACAACAGAAGGAGAAATGTGAGGGAGTCTAGTTGGAAGTACAGTAAAATAAGTCTGTGTTAGCAAGATTACCTCACAGTGGGAATCAATAATTTATATAAAAAATGAAAGCGGTATAAAACAAACTCTACGAATCGCTATATTTAACACTTTAGTGTTTAAACCGACCATATCAGGCCAAATTTGTCTCCCTGTTTTATACTCAAACCAGCCAACTCTGACCTCTCACACCTATCCTACAAAGTCATTCTAAAAAGAAACAGGGACATCATCAAAATCTCAGAATTACAAGATGCTGTACAATTAATTTAAAACAATGTAATTAAAAAGGCTTTACATTTGGCAGAGTAATCTGAATGCTAGAGGGTTAAGGACCACATAAACGAAAATACATGTCTTCCAAACATGTGTGAATAATATGTGGCGAAGCCATGGTTAGGAAACATCATTACAAATTCTCCGAAACAGGAATAAATAGAATGCCATTGATAATAGGTCTTATACGGTGATTAAATATAAAATACAGTAAAGATGGCTATATAATTAGGTATGAATATGGGAAAAAGACATTCTTATTTCATATTGAAAATTGCAATGTGACACAGTGCAGGCGGCTTGCAATTTTAAGAAAGAAACAGGTCGGTTATGTAGACTTCAGTGCCCAGATGGAACTTATATTATCGACCTCGAAAGAATGAAGGGCAAAATCCATCCCGGTAGAATTTGAACTCAGAACGTGAAATTTGGAAGAAATGTTGCCTTGTATTTGACGAAGGGTGCAACTCTATTCTACCTATTCGTCACCTTTAATGGTTCCAGCAGATTTTTAGGGAAGAGCAAGTCTATCACATTTCCTTCAGTGCTTAACTTGTAAGTATTTTATCGATCCCGAAAGGATAAAGAACAAACTCGACAGAATTGGAGTTCAGAGCATAAATAAAGACAAAAAAAAAAAAAAAAAAAATAGAAGAAATACTTCAGTTTAGTCCAACACGGCAACAGTCCTGCCAGCTCGCTACCTGAAACACCGCAGACATAATAAAATACTAGCATTATACTAACACCAATAATTCTGAGAGCAGTAGGATTAACAGAAAAGTTGAAATAATCCTACATAAATATGAAGCTGCAGGAGATAGACTGGTTGAAAGAAGAGATGCGTAGAACTAAAATACAATATAAAAATAGAAATACAGTTAGTACTTGATACAGTAGCGATGATGCCTAGGAATAAACTTGTTCTGAAGTAAACTAAAGAAGCTAATGATTTAAACTGATTTAGATTATTGAATTAAAAACGCTATGACAGCTAAGATGTAAGTACATGAGCGTATCTATATGTGGTAAAAATGGATTGACACGTGACCAGCACAACTGTAAAAACATTGACAGCTTATCTATAAAGAGATATATTGATACATTTCAGAAAACAAGAATAATTGTTCGTAAGTAGGTGTACAAAACAGTGACAGAAACAATACAAATGTGTTTGAAAGACATTTGAACTTATAAAGACTTCTCACGACAGTTTTTTCGTGAAGAAAAGATTATTCGCTTAAGAGCAAAAGGTGTTAAAACACTATAGGCAGCTCAGAGTGTAGTTTATTGGACTTATAGGAAGTGAGGTTGGCACTGGATAGGTGCCTCACAATACCTTATATAGTCGTGGAAAGGAAAATAGCGGGATCTCCGAACAAATAACAATAATAATTTATTTCGCCGAAATAAGCATTTTATCTCTGGACATCGGGAGCCTGGATGCCGGGGGGGGGAGCAGCAGAGTCGGTTTAATCACAATTAAATTCTTCACAGATTCGCCAAAGTCGTGGATCGCCTTCAGAATTCCAGTCACTCAGAGCTGGTCTAGGTGCGTCTGGCTCGGTCGACAGCAGTGGCGAAGAGAGAGAATAGCGTCAAGCCTAGCTGCTGCTAATGACTGCGCATGTGCATAAGGGGCTTCCGTCAAGCCTTCTAATCTCTGCGCATGCGTGGATGAAAACCACAAAATGGCGTCTGGAACCAGGCGTCACTACAGACTGATAGATGCATTTCGGACTCGTTAGTTCTCTTCAACACTAGATACGGAGTGAAACTCTTATAAAAGAAGCAAGGCTTTCTAGTCACCTTAGAATTGTTTCTCGTAGTATTTTTTGCCGAGAACTATTTCATGCATTGATTTTTTAATCTTTTTTATTGTTTTATGCCTTAAACCTGACTTTTTTCTCTACGACAAACTGCAGCGAACCGCCCTTTACAGGATCGAATATTTCTCAAAAATATTTGAACTGGTCCCAAGTAAGTAGTTTCTCTGTAAGTGAAGGTTTCTTGTAATACTTATCTAACATAGTTGGAAGCACCGAAGACTAGGTTTACCTTTCAAATCAACACTTAACTGAATGCATAAACAGGAGAATATAAAATATTATGCTAATATCCGAGATGTCCATGAAGATAAACAATATTTAAACA
>NC_043001.1:78593238-78630738 GCF_006345805.1 Octopus sinensis | reverse complement strand
GAGGGGACAAACAAGGACAGATAAAGGGATGAAGTCGATTACATCGACCAAGTGCGAAACTGGTACTTTATTTAACGAACCCGAGAGGATGAAAGGCAAAGTCGACCTCGGCGGAATTTGAACTCAGAACGTAACGACAGGCGAAATACCGCTAAGCATTTCGCCCGGCGCGCTAACGTTTCTGCCAGCTCACCGCCTTTGCGCCCTTATCAAGCCTAGCCAGGCTCATGGGCCCGGTTTCCCGGTGTCTATGGCTAATGTGCCCCCCCCCCCAGCTGGACGGGACGCCAGTGCATCGCAGCGTTACTCAAGAAACAGGAAGAAAGAGTGAGAGAAAGTTGGGGCGAAAGAGTACAACAGGGGCCGCCACCACCCCTGGAGCTTTAGGTGTTTTGGCTCAATAAACACGCACAACTCCCGGTCTGAGAATCGAAGCAGTGGTCCTCTGACCGCGAGTCCGCTTCCCTGACCACTGGGCTATTGAATACGACGGATTTTTTCAGTTCCCTTCTACTAAATCCACTTAGGAAGATTTTGTCGACCCAGTTTTCACTCTTTGACTGCCAAAATATTACCATCAAATATCACTGCCTTGAATAAGTTCATTACTTATTTATATTATTTTGTCGTGAAACAATATTTAGTCCTAACTCAGTTGAGTGTCAATTCCACATTTGCTCTTAAGCACATTGGGCAGTAAATTCAATCCGCTAGTTTCTCTTAGCTGCTCTTTTCTCCGCGTCCGGTCTTCTGACATTTGCTTCCCTCATACCGTTTATGAATACTCAGGGCCATGTAGTTTTCAGTTTTCCCCACTTTCATTTTCCATCTGCTGGTGTTCACTTAAAAGCTGTTTTAGGATAGCATTGATCTGGTTATCGGTGTATTTAACCTCTTGAAACTAACAAAGACATTCCAAACTCATATCATCTATAGTACTAGGTCTATTAGGACTGTTAACACTATCCAATGCGTGTGTTCCCCTTTTCAAGACAGCATTGTCGTTGTTGTCTGATTTTTTGGTTGGCATATTTAGCTGATCAAGTAACTCTAATAAAGAAAATCCTGCAATGTTTATTCAGTTAGTTCATATTTTATGATTTAAGAGATAACCTGTGGTCGTATAAATTAAGTGTTTTATGGTTTTAACAGATGAATCATTTCCTTTTTACATTTATTTTAATGCTTTCCAATTTTCTTTGAATTAACACGAATTACAAACATTATCAATGCAACATAATGTATGAATTGTTTAATCGCCAGAAGCTAAGATTTTCGACAGAGAACAATCCCTTTAGTGATGTCGAGTGTTAAAAAGCCAAATATACATCAATGATAAACGAAACAAAATGAATCCGGAAGTGATTACAAGACCGACTACTACGTATTTCACCGAGGTTCCACCTTATCAATACAGTACATTCGCGTCACTTCTGAAACAAAATCTTATCCAGTAGTCTGAGGTATATATTGATTCTATATAAAATGTCTGCTGGCTTACGGTAGTGCCGCAGAAGCATAATAAATTCGAATTATGGAATATATTCAGCTCTATAATAAAAAAAACATTATCAATACAGCATTTTTAATGCACATGTCTCGTTTTGCCCATTTCTCATGTATATTGTGATTTTTAACACTGTACGACTCGAACAAAAACATTAGCTTCTGCCGTTTAAACAGCATACAGACATTATGTCCTACTGAAAATTGTTGTTTTTTTATTACTGAGCAGATTCTATTGCATAATAACAAATTTAACATGAAATACATTTTTTATCGTATTGTTTTATAGTATTTTGTAGTTCTATTCTCCCACTACAGTTTCTGTTTATCATATTTGAAATATGAAAAAAATTTACCTTTATCAGACACATAACGATACAGTACCAAGTAAAAGAAAAAGAAAGAGTTTAAATGGGAACGCAATAAAAAGACTGGCCTGGTGACAAGTTTGGACGTTCTATAAAATATCATGAGATTCAAAGTGTTTTTGACATTTAGAAAAGTATAATCTAGTTCACATTTTAAACTCATGTATTCAATTTATTGATTTTCGTTCCAGTTGTGGAACTGATATTGCCTGACAGGTATCATATATTTCTTAAAAGCTGTCTAGACTGATCTTAAGATTTCTTAACTGTTTTCTTTATGATATATCGGGAAGAATGGAATTCTAATAAACCGCATAAAGAAAATTTTAAACACCTACCACATGTTACCTCGCTGGGAATTTAGATGCTTCGGTGACTAATCAGTTCATCAGTCACTTCTTAAATACACACTTACATACATACACGTATAGAGACACACACACGCAAACACACACACACACACACACACACACACATACACACACGCACACACACGCACACACATACGCATATACACACAAAAACACAGATATACAAATATATACATATTGAATGGATTTCGATGCTTCTCTGTCCTTTGTTCATTTTCGGAAATCATATACATCTTCTATTTCGATAATATGTGTGTGTATATTTATGTGAACACACAAACACATACATACACATATATATATATATATATATATATATATATGTGTGTGTGTGTTGTGTGTGTGGTAAGAAGCTTGCTTCCTAACAACATGGTTCCGGATTCAGTCCCACAGCGTGGCACCTTGGGCGAGTGTTTTGTATTATTGCCTCGGGCCGACCAAAGTTGATTTGGTGGACGGAAACTGTAAGAAGATCGTCATATATGTGTGTTTATGTGTGTTCGTGTGTGTGTACGTGTGTTCGTGTGTCTGTGTGCGAGTGTCCATATGTGTGCAAGTGTCCCTGTGTGTGCGAGTGTCCCTGTGTGTGCTTGTCCTCCACGACCGCTTGACAACCTGTTTTGGTGTGTTTATGTCCGCGTAATCGAGCGTTTCACAAAGTGATCGATAGAATAAGTATCAGGCTTAACAAAACATAAGTACTGGGGTCGATTCATCCACCTAAAATTTCCTCAAGGTGGTGCCCCAGTATAGCCACAGTCTAATGGCTGAAACAAATAAAAGATAAAAAAATATATATATAACACACTGATAATGGATTTTATACATTTTTGGTGGTGGCGGGGCTTATACAATTGTTTTTGGATAAGCATAATGGAGATTAATTTTATTAATTTATCGATAGATAATCAGTCGACTGAAAAAGTTGAGAACAATTTTTTCGTCCACTATCCTCTTCAAGGCCCAATGAACTGATTGCGTAAAGAAAGGAATTTGATTAAGATGGCACTATTCGAAAACTAAATTACCTTTTCTTCAGCAAGTTGTTGACCAGCTAAACACTGACAAAACCATGGAAGAGCAAATGGTAGTAGTAGCAGCAGGAATCAAAGGATAGTAGTCTTCACACTATGAATAGTCTTTTTTTTATTGTATACTTACATGTAAACTCTTCACCTTTACCTCTCATAATCTTGTTGTAATATACCATATCAGGAAAACCTAAACGAGGCAGGGAGGTATCAGATCTCATTTATGCGTGCCGAATTATATTAGTGTAAAGGGTAAAGACCCTCTTCGTTCATGGAAAACCATTGGATTGCTCCTAGAAACTTCCCCTCCAAGGCACAAGTCTGAGCAACATTGTTTATGGATGGTCAGCAGTCGCCCATGCATAACAGACTCGCCTTTCCATGCCACCGATGCTATCCAAGGGAAAAGCGAAGGCTAATACAACATGGCACCAGTGACATCGGAACTCATTTCTACAGATGAGTGAACTGGAGCAACGCAAAATAAAACGTCTTAATCAAGCAAAAAACACACAGCACGGTCCAGGAATCGAACTCACTACCTCTTAATTATGTGCCCAACGCTTTAACCACTGAGCCATGTGCGTATTAGAAGTGTGTATAAGAGAAGTAAGTGTAAATAAAGGAAAAACATTGGACCACTGATTTACAAGTCTGGCTTGTGACAATGAGATCTTCTGAGTTATTTCGCCTGGAGAATAGATTTTCCATTTTTTGAGGTGAGCTCAATAATCTAGGGATGTCATGCTAACTATATGTTCTGTGATTCATCTCTGGGGGTCTTCCAATCATCGTTGTATCATCTTTTGTGTAAGGGGACCACAGTGTACAGCAGTATTCGCGGTGAGACCTAGCAAGCACAAACACACACACGCACACACACGCGCGCATGCGCGCGCGCGCACACACACATACGCTCATATACACGCGCGCATATACACGCGCGCATGTACACGCAATGTACATGGTTTCGGTGCAGCCTGTCAATCTGCAAGAAACAGCAAACAAATTTCCCTCATATCATGCACAACTATTTCACAAATGTGAATGACGCATTGGCTAACTTCGCCTGGAAAGAAGAGATGATGGTCATACAGTGAACGATTATGAAGATAACATTGTACGATCCTTATATTAGGAATGACTAATCAGGTATTATGTCACTTACTTTTATCAATTACTGAACGGATTTGTCTGTCAGCTAAGGTTATCGTGATAATCCGTCCTCTGTCTGATGAGATGACTATGTCGGTGAAAATCTCTGAGTAGAAAGCTCTCCCTGTCAGGCCAAACTTTTATCAACATTATCGAATATAATTGAAACCAGGTGAGGCAGGAAAAGCGAAAGTGAGTGTGAGAAGGTCAAGAGAGAGGGATAGAGCTCTAGAGAGAATGAAAGGGGTCGAGAGAGAGTTAGAGGGAGGAATTTCCATCTTGAAAATGTTAAGAGCTATGAAATCTCGTTTTCATATTATTTTTGTGAGATTCTTGGTGTGAGCTCGTGTGTCGAAACAAATTTATATATAAATGTGTGTTTTTACGTTGACTTATAACAAGAACAACTTTACGTTAATCCCATGAGTTGCTATATACTTTTGTAGAGAATAAATACATTAGTCTTAAAGAAGAATATTATTGACAGTGACTTCGAAGTTTTCGCTGCCTAACCCATCGTCGGAATGCATTACATTGAAGTTAATCTTGGTTCTATATAGTCTTTGTTGAGTTGAGCTCTTCCTTGTGTATGTGGATTTGAGTGAAGTGTTCATTAGGTTGAAGAATGGGTTGTGATAGGTGTTTTAGAGAAGTTTTTATTGATTAAGTTTGAAGTTGTATTATTGTTCATGTGTATAGAACTTTTTATTTAGGTGTCTATATTTATGTGTCACCACTTCGGGTCATGACAATACCTTTTACTGGTTCATAAAAAGGATGCAGACATGTCTATCATTTACTAGTAGCTTTAGTTATTTTTGTTTTTATTGGAGTTAGTCTTTTGTTTTGACAATGCAAAGGTCAAATGTGGAAGTTTAGATCCGTATTTAAAATCTGGGTAAATGGGTGTGTCAATTGTTTTTTTAATGTTTTAGTGGTTCACAAAAGTATGTTAGTAGGTGGTATGTTTTAGTTGGTCCTTTTCTAGTCTAGGCACAAGGCCCGACATTTTTGGGGAGGGGCCAGTCGATTAGATCGTCACCAGTATGCAACTGGTACTTAATTTATCAACCCCGGAAGGATGAAAGGCAAAGTCGACCTCGGCGGAATTTGAACTCAGAACATAAAGACAGACGAAATACCTATTTCTTTATTACCCACAAGGGTCTAAACATAGAGGGGACAAACAAGGACAGACAAACGGATTAAGTCGATTATATCGACCCTAGTGCGTAACTGCTACTTAATTTATCGACCCCGAAAGGATGAAAGGCGACGTCGACTTTGGCGGAATTTGAACTCAACGTATCGGCAGTCGAAATACCGCTAAGCATTTCGCCCGGTGTGCTAACGATTCTGCCAGCTCCACTTTCTTTACTTGTTGTCGTTGTTGTTTTTTTAGCTTAATTCCTGTTTATATTCGTTTATTGTATTTGGTTATTTCCTGTTAGTATGTGGGGATTTTAGTGTGGCATGTCATCGTGTTGTTAATATATCAATGTATTGAAGGCGGCGAGCTGGCAGAAACTTTAGCAAGTCGGGTGAAATGCTTAGTGGGATTTCGTCTGTCTTTACGTTCTGAGTTCAAATTCCGCAGAAGTTCACTTTGCATTTCATCCTTTCGGGGTCGATAAATCAAGCACCAGTTGCGTACTGAGTTCAGTCTAATCGACTGGCGACTTCCCCCAAAATTTCGGACCTTGTGCCTAGAGTAGAAAAGGATATAGCAATGTGTTTATCTTGTGCTTTCATATTCACAAAAGGATGTGGATAGGTGTAAAATTTATTCACATTATTTACATTTGAAGGATATTTGTCCTCATCTTGTTTGTTGGTAACTCAACGTTTTAAATTATATACCCTCCAGCTTTCATCAGGAGTCTTGGGGAAATTTCGAACCTGGGTTCTCATTCTTAAGGTATATTTCGATGTTGTTGTTGTTGTTGCTATTATCATTATTATTATTGTTATTGTTGCTGTTGTTATTATTATTATTATTATTATTATTTATTATTATTATTATTATTATTATTATTATTATTATTATTATTGTTGTTGTTGTTGTTGTTGTTATTATTATTATTATTATTATCATTATATTATTATTATTATTATTATTATTATTATCATTATCATTATCATTATTATTATTATTATACAGGTCACTGCCTGAAATCGAACTCGGAATCTTGGGGTTATTGGCCCGCGCTTTTAACCACTACGCCATACTTTAGGAAAGCTAACTCATGTTGTAAATTTCCCCAAGACAACTGATGAAGGCTGGAGGGAATATATTCGGAAACGTTGTGTAAGCAACAATCAAGATGAGAACAAATATCCGTCAAATGTAAATAATGTAAATAATGTGCATAATTCCTCATCTCTTGAATACAGAACAATGTAAAACTTGTTGGTCTGTATTTTTCTCTCTAAACATTCGTTGTTCTAACAGAAATTTAATTAATATGTAGAAATTCTAACATGTGTGTTTTATGGACGTATTTTGTAATGTTAAATATGCCTATCAGAGGACACGGATTTTTGTTCCTCTTCTAGATTTTATTTCTAAAGTTATCTTCGGTTTCAGTCTGGAAAGACCTACCTCAGATGACATCAATGAAGACAAAGTCATGGATCATAGCATATGTAAGCCATAGTACATTGTTTTATTTCACTCAGACTTTATTTCTAGCACGGATTTATTTTTCTTTCAATTTATTTCTTCGGTATATTTTGAAATTTAATCGCTTTTTCCTACTGCTTTGTTCATGATTAAATATTTTCTTTTTCTGTGCAGTTATCTTCTAGTTTCTATTTACATAGAGACAAATATCCTTTTCTGAGACTACTTTGTCTTATTTGTATATTTATCATTACTGTTGCTGTCATTTAATTTCATAAAATTGGATGTAAAAGAACTAGTGTTAAATCTCCACGTTTTATAGTAACCTCAAAGTTTTGAGGTCTATAGCGGTAAAAATATCATTGTTTTTATCATTGTTGGTGCAGTTGTTTTATCTTATTTTTAATGTTGTACATATGATCCCTAGATAAAAATATCGACTATGGTAACGCCAGACGTGCTTTACTAGTGTTTTTGACTGGTTTGTGCTATATCCATAATTCCTTTCCAAGTATAAAAAGATAGAGCAAACAATAGGCGAGAGACAAAAGGAAATTTCGATATAAAGTTAAAGGGAGAGGAGCTAAAAGAAAGGAAGCAGGAAGACGAGAAGAGGAGAAAATTAAGAAAGGAAAATAAAGGTAACGAACGAGACAATAATGAAGAATAGAATAAATGCTATACATGTTGGTAGCAGCAACAGCAGCGGCGGCGGATGTAGTAGTAGTAGTAGTAGTGGTGGTGGTGGTGGTGGTGGTGGTGTTGGATGTAGTAGTAGTAGTAGTAGTAGTAGTAGTAGTAGTAGTAGTAGAGTAGTAGTAGTAGTAGTAGTAGTAGTGGTGGTGGTGGTGGTGGTGGTGGTGGTGGTGGTGGTGGTGGTGGTGGTGGTGGTGGTGGTGGTTGTGGTGGTGGTTGTAGTAGTAGTAGTAGTAGTAGTAGTAGTAGTAGTTTGGCAGCATTTTGCAGCCGCAAGAGCGGATGTTAACGATAAAGAGCAAAAGAATGAGAAAAGCAGAAGAAGAAGAAGAAGAAGAAAAGAAGAAGAGGTTTAAGACTAAGCGAGATATAAGCGATATACATATGTATGTATGTATGCATGTATGTACATATATATATACATATACATATGTTTGTGTGTGTGTGTGTATTCATATCTATAAGCGCGAGTGCATGTGTATTGAAACACGCATATTGATAGATATGCAGAGAGAGGAAGAGAGTGTGAAAGTGATAGAGTGTGGGTGAGAGAGAAAGAAGTGTTTATTCTGCTTAGTAACCATTTTTCTGCAGACGTGAAAGTGCTAGGTGGATAAAATCTCTATTCCAGTCAGAAAATCTTTGACACTGAATTGATAACATTTCACTGGTCGCAAAGTGTTGCCTGTTATCTTCATATACATCTATTGTTGCGTTTTTGTTTGCTCTATTTTTTGGTTTGTTTGTTTGATTAGCTTCTGCTATTTAATTCTTTTTTTCTTTTTTGTTTTCGCACCTCCCTGGAACGTTTGGAAACTTGCAGATTTCAAATTTAACTCTCTGCTTCAAATTTGTTTTGTAAAATTGCTAAATTTGCTGTTCAAAATATTGTTAGCTAAAATGAAATATAAAAGAAGCAACGAAAAAAAAAAAGAATGATAAATTGAAAACGACTTCGTAATTTTTTTTTAATTAAGATCTTGTTTATTATGCAGTGCTTTACTTTGTAGCTGTTTACTATTATATTAAAAATTCTCGATGCAATGTTCGTACAGTGCGTCGTTGCACTGTATTTGTATAATTTGTGTAAATCACGTGCTTCTTCTCTGTCTTTTTATATAATCATTTTGAACAAGATAATGATGATAGGGATTATTTCTATTTCCAACTCCGACCCACTGCTTATCTATATTCTCATATCTTAATATCTTGTTCGAACTTCGACCTAGATATAAAAATATTAAATTATATATTTAAATATGTCAATTCTTTGTGTCGTCCTCAGAATTTTTCCTTTCAAAATCAAATTTGTAATCACATAATGAGCATAGAGTTACCTCCCTTTGTATCAACGACCATGCTAAGGGGCTCACACATGTATATTTTAATAGTTTCTCCTTTCCTTTTCTAGTTATATTGTCCCGTTGTTGACATTAATGCATCGAATAAAAGACACCTGCTTTCTTCTTTCCTTGGCAATGATCACATCCTCAGACATTCGTATCCTCCAGTGGTGTAAATCATCTTCAATTTCCCCACCATTTATCCTGCTGGCCAAGAAAATACTTTTAATCTAATTTCCATTCATTAATTTGAACCGGCACCAAATTTATCCCCAGTCTTTCGTATTCTCCAGCGTTTTAAAGCATCGTGAATTTCCCCACCATTTAACTTTACCATGCGTCTGCCACTTTCTCCTAATCCGACATTCCCAAACTATGACATATACTTTGGTTCTATCGTCAACCTTTTTGGAACAGGTGTAGTTTTTAAAGGGTGAGAAGGCTAACACGGAACCCCATCAACCTAATGGCCAAGAGAATACTTTTAATCTGCTTTCCACTCATTAATTTGGCCCGACACCAGTAAATTTGCCAGCATGTTAAATTGCCCATCATAACATGTCGGTTCTCTTTCTCTTTCTCTTTTACTTGTTTCAGTCATTTGACTGCGGCCATGCTGGAGCACCGCCTTTAGTCGAGCAAATCGACCCCGGGACTTATTCTTTGTAAGCCCAGTACTTATTCTATCGGTCTCTTTTTGCCGAACCGCTAAGTGACGGGGACATAAACACACCAGAATCGGTTGCCAAGCAATGCTAGGGGGACAAACACACACACACAAACACACATATATATATATATATACATATATACGACAGGCTTCTTTCAGTGTCCGTCTACCAAATCCACTCACAAGGCATTGTTCGGCCCGGGGCTATAGCAGAAGACACTTGCCCAAGATGCCACGCAGTGGGACTGAACCCGGAACCATATGGTTGGTTAGCAAGCTACTTACCACACAGCCACTCCTGCGCCTGTGTTGCCTTAGAATTACGAGGATTGTAGAGAGAGGTGAGATGCAATGAGAATTGTGGGAGGGAAAGATACTTGATAAAATTCGCGTTTTCTGGAAGAGCGTCGTGTGTTGATAATGACAATAAACATACAGTTTGGAATCGTTGTGACAAATGTACACAGAATTCTTCATGAAGATCTGAAAATGTGCAAAATTTGTATAAAGTTTGCTCCCAGGGTATCGAGAAACCCGGTAATCAACAACTTGACAGAGATGTTGGTTGTCCCTCGCCCTCCCTACACTCCAGACCATACTTCCTGTGACTTTTGGTTGTTCCACAAGCTGATGGAAAACCTGAGGTCAGGTGTTTTGAAGACATTAAGAAGGTGATGGAGGCTGTGAGATGCAGTGATGAGTAGCATATGTTCAAAGGGCTGTTACAACTGTCTCAAATCTGGTATGACAAAAGTTGGCCGCTCAGCTTCTTCGGTGTATGGTAATGATATACTTAAATTACAGTAATCTACAGCAGTTATAACTGTCTCTTCTAAAATAAATCTCAAAATCTCTGGAGTACACCTCGTATATTTATTTACAATGTTTGAATATTATAAGGCTGGCAGAAACCTTAGCACACCGGTCGAAATGCTCAGCGGCATTTCGTCCGTCATTACGTTCTGAGTTCAAATTCCGCCGAGGTAGACTTTGCTTTTCATCCTTTCAGAGTCGAACAATTAAGTACCAGTTGCGTACTGGGGTTGATCTAATCGATCTAATATAATAAATAAGTACCAGTTAAAATATAATAAGTAAGAACCAGTTAAGTATTAGGATCGATGTAATCGATGTATCCCCTCTCCTGAAATTGCTGGCCTTGCGCCAAAGTTTGAAACCAATACTGAAATATAATCAACTCTACCTATACAATAAACGGTATACAAAACAGTGGTATATGTATATGCAAAGAGATAATATAATCAAAGCAAAAAAGACGGCGAGCTGGCAGAATCGTTAGTACGCCGGATGAAATGCTTTGCGGTATTTCCTCTGCCGTTACGTTCTGAATTCAAATTCCACCGAGGTCGACTTTGCCTTTCATCCTTTCGGGGTCGATTAAATAAGTACCGGTTGCGTAGTGGGGACGATCAAAATCGACTGTCCCCACCCCACCCCACCCCTAACATTTTGGGTCTTGTGCCTAGAGTAGAAAAGAATCGACTTATCTCCTTCTTCGACATTGCTTGCCTTCTGCCAAAAATTTGAAGCCAATAAGCAGGCAACGACAATTTGCTTATATCAAATGATTAAATTTCCATATAAAAAATACAACTACCAACATAGTGAAACGTGCGTTAATGATCACACTTCACTCTGGCACAAAATTATATTTATAAAGGAGGGAATAAGTAATTAGAATGAAAGAAAAAGTTCCCAATTCCCCGAACGATTTCAAGGCAAGACGAATCTGCGAATATAACATTAAATATGAAAGGATGCAAATGAAAGGTATACGTCTATTTTCTCTAGTGATATAGGGCATTGGCACATAAAGCGTATATCATAATATTATTTGCAATATTGCATTTGTTGTCTTCAAGTATGCTCCAGTAATTCGGAAACCGTGTCGGAAATTCTAGTCAGCACACATGCTCACACTTACGCAACGGCATGCAAACCCATTCAAAAACACGTAACACAGAGATTCACAAGAATAGTACTATTTTCTCATCTACTGTGTTACTCACTTTACTCAATGTGTGTGTGTGCGCGTGTATATATATATATATATATATATATAACGGTAAGCTTTATGAAAATAGACAAAAGACGAAGGCAGGTTTACGGAAATAAACAAAAGACGAAGGCAGGTGGAATACAAACAAACAATTGTATTAGTATGACGCTCAGGAAATATAAATGAAACAAGTCTTTAACGTTTCGAGCCTACGCCCTTCAACAGAAAGATACACAGAGAAAAAAAACACAGAAAGAAGGAGAGAAAAAAATATGCGTGCAAAAGCTAGCGAATCAACATATATATAAATATGTCAGCACCATGATCGTAAGATCGTACGACTGAGGTTTCGATTCCTGGACCGGGCGACGCGTTGTGTTCTTGAGAAAAGCATTTTATTTCACGTTGCTTCAGTCCACTCATCTAGCAGAAGTGAGTAACGCTGCGATGGACTGGCCTCCCGTCCAGCTGGGGAACACATACGCCATAGAAAAGAGCGCATTTATATATATATATATATATTATATATATTTATGTATGTATATGTAGTTTAAATTTACAGAAAAACGAAGACGAAGACAGGTGTATGAACAACAAAGAGTTGGCGCTCGGGAAATTGTGAAAGTCTTTTACGTTTCAAACGGAATTGCTTGCTTCAGGCATAACGCTGAGGCTCATTTTTAAAAGTCTGCTATTATCTTATCGGGCTCTTTTTGCTATCCGATGAATTACAGTGATGTAAACAAACCCAAACCGGTTCTCAAAAGATGATACGGAACGAAATACAAAAGTAAAACAAATATACCAACGCGCGCAACACCCCCTCCGCACAAATGCACACACAGTCATATACATATATATATTTATATAGGAATTCTTTCAGTTTCCGTCTATTCAACCTGCTCACAAGTATTAGGTGGATCAGGAGCTCGAATAGAAGTCTGTTGTCGACTGTACCACGTAGTGGAACTGAACACGAAACCATGTAGTTATAGACGGAAAAATAGACAGACAGACAGACAGACAGATAGATAGACAGATAGATAGACAGATAGATAGATAGATAGATAGATAGATAGATAGATAGATAGATAGATAGATAGGTAGATAGATAGATAGATAGATAGATAGATAGATAGATAGATAGATAGATAGATAGATAGATAGATAGATAGATAGAGAGAGAGAGAGTGATAGAAGAATAGACAGTCAGCTTGATAGACGGAGAGAAACAGATATGTACGAAGATTCACACATACATGCACACAAAAACCTATATTTATGTATGTATGTATTTATATATGTATGCATGTATGTATGTATGTATGTATGTACGTATGTATGTATGTATGAATGTATGCATGTGTGCATGTATGCATACATACATTCAATGTGTTCATTTATATACGTATATATATATGCATACATACACTTGTTTGTATTCATATATATATATATACATGCATATATATGTGTGTGCGTATATTTTTTTGTGCATATGTATATATATATATATATATATATATATATGCATGTGTGTGTGTGTATGTATATATGAATATGGATTGAAGTATTCCTATGTGCATGTGTGAGTGTATGATGAAAATGTATGCCTATGTACAACTTGTAGTATTCTAACGCTAACATTCATAACTCTCAAACGAATGAAATATATTTATTTATCGATATTATTATTGTTGTTGTTGCTGCCGTTGTTATTGTTGTTGTTATTATTATTATTATTATTATTATTATTATTATTATTATTATTATTATTATTATTATTATTATTATTATTATTATTATTATTATTATTATTATTTATGTTGTTGTTGTTTTCGTTAGTTTTTAATAAAATTTCATATACAGACCAATTTAGAGCAGTTATTATCTGTAGCCTACTTTAGTTTTGATTATTTCTATCTTTAATCTAATATTTGTTTAAAAAGAGACAGAAAGAACGTTTCATGATGGCCGCAAAAAAAAAAAAATTACAGAAGGGAAAATAAGAAGTAGAGAGTAAAGGGAGATAAATATAATATAACATCATATACATACATATATACATATATGTATATATATATAATATACAGAAAGTGGAAAACAAAAAGGAAAATATATTGAAAAATGAACAAATATACCGTTCTGCATGTATACATCTTGCAGAAATATTTACTTATCAAATTCTTCGTTTTCATTTAGTTTTCACCTCGATCATTTTATTTTATTTTATAGTTTTACAATATTTCCAGGGACACACGTCCTTATATATATTCATATATATATATTCATATATTCAAATAAACACAAATACGTGTGTACATATGTATATATATATATATATATATATATATATATATATATATATATATATATATATATATATATATATATTATATATATATATATATATACATTCATATATATATGTGTGTGCGTATGTATGTGTATGTATGTATAATAGATGAGAGACGATGATACAGAGCAATTTTCATATGAATATGCATAGGCTTATGACATGTTTGTTCACGTATATTTTATACACACACACATACACGCGCGCGCGCACATACATATACATGCATGTATGTATGCGTGTATGCATATACACACACATATATCGAGAAACGGAGAGTGAAATATACATAAATAACTACAAGCACGAACGAACATTCAACGTCACATAGAGACAAACAGACGTACATATACTTATGCAGTCATACGCACACATTCATATATATATATATATATGTATGTATATATATATTTACATACATACGCATACATTTATAAACATATATATATATATATATATATATATACATACATACATATTATATATATATATATATATATATATATATGTATGTATATATTTACATACATACACATACAATTATAAACATACACATATATATATATATAAATGTATGTATGTATGTATTAGTTACACAAATAGGTGAAGAATATATGTTTATACATAAATATACATATAATCGTATGTATAAGTATATTTATATATATATATATATATATATTATATATATGTATATATATGTAAGTATATATATATATATATATATATATATATAATATATATATATATAGGTGTGTATGTGTGTCTGTGTATGTAAGCGTGTGTGCAAATTATTGAAATAACTTAGAATGTAATAAGCGTCGGTTATCATTTAGCAAATAAAGTGTTTAAGACCCAGTAAACTTGATAACAATAACCGACTTATAATGGTAAGCATGTTTATAACAAATGGCATTTCGTATGCATTCATACTATACATTTGTGCGCATGTGTGTGTGTGTGTGATTGTATCCCTGTATGGCTACATACACGCAGATCTCTATCTGCGAAAAGATGTAATTAAATATGCACATACATGCAAGTATATATACATATACAATATCTACATTTATATCAGCATACTAACAGCACAAATATAGACTTAAGTATTTCATATCACAGTTATGTACATTTCCATAAATGTACAACTATCTATCTATCTATCTATCTATCTATCTATCTATCTATCTATCTATCTATCTATCTATCTACCTGTCTATCTATCTATATATCTATCTATATATCTATCTTTATATATATATATATATAGTTATACATACATGTATATATATATGTATGCATATATATATACACATTTACACATGTATACACATATACATATGTATATATGTGTAGGTATGCATATTCATATATATATATATTTATATATAATATATGTATATATATATATATATTGATTGATTGATTGATTGATTGATTGATTGATTGCTTAGTTGATAATTGTTACTATAAAGATATACACACACCCATATTATTAGACACGTACACGCACACGCCTAAACACGACTGTGCATATATTCATACATAAGCATATATATATATATATATATGTGTGTTTGTGTGTGTGTGTGTGTGTGTGTGTGTGTGTGTGTGTGTGTGTGTGTGTGTGTGTGTGTGTGTGTGTGTGTGTGTGTACACATACATTATGCATATCTATATACACGCACATATTGTTTGTTGATAACCGTTTGTTGACAGTTTATTAAAAGTGCGTAAATGAATAAGTAATTTCGAAACGAATTTATAAGTTGTTTTTTTTTAATCATTTTTTGTTTTAGTTGTTGCTTTACATATTTTTTCTTTTGCAAGAGCGTGAAATTAAATGACTGTGAAGGCAGGAAATGAAAATAGCTGCAGAATTTGAGAGGAAAATATTGTTATTGAGTTTAGTTCATACCGTTTACTTACTGTGAAGTTCATTTAAAAGAAGTATTTGATTTCTCCCAGGCAATATCAGGCAGGCATGACACGCGTGTGTGTGTGTGCATGTGTGTATGTATGTGTGTGAATGTGGGTGTATGTGTGTGTGTGTGTGTACCTCTTCGTGTGTGTATGTGAGTCGGTTTGTGTGTATGTATCTGTAATTATGTATGCTTTTATGCAGGCGTAGTTACGTGACACACCGGAACATACGTATGTATAAGCATATCAATATATATACATACATACATATATATATGTGTATTTATATATATATATATGTAATGATATATATATATATATACATTTACATGTATACATACACATATGTGTGTGTCTGCATGCATATATATGTGTGTATATACTTATATATGTACTTACACACATATATATATGTATATACATCTATGCTTGTGTATATATATATATATGTATGTATATACATAGATAGATATATATAGATATATATATATTTGCAATCAAGCATGACATTGTGACTTTGTACGTGGGTGTATGTTTGTATGCGTGTGTGTGCGCGTGTATGTGTGCGTGCGTATCGTCGACTACATGCCTATATATTTGGTATATTTATACATGTCGCTTTACATACTTTGGAACATAAAGTAACATGAATAAATATGCCTTAATATATTACTTACATGCATATTCGTATATATCTCTGTGTATATACATGTACGTACGCATACATATATATATATATATATATATACACATATACGTATGTGTTCATTATATTCACATATATTTCAAGGCAAATATATCCATAAAATTCATATATATATATACATATATGTATGTATGTATCGACAAATATGAAAATCATATACATATATAGAATCATAAATATAAGACATGTGTTTTATGTAATATATGACGAAAGAAAATATGTTGAATTAGGTGTATGAAATTTTAATCAAACTTGAGAACATTCGCAGTTTGCGTTGTGCAAACTGACATTTTTTTCATCGTGTAACTCTGGTATGTAATTTGAAAATTTTAATTAATTCGACTAACACAGCAAAACAGTGAGAGTAGAGTGAGAGGGAGTAGAATGAACGTGCGAGAGTGAGAGAGAATGAGAAAGAAGATGTAATATCAAAATTTACACCACACACATATACGATATATTGTGATGTTTATAGTTGTGTATATTCGTACCAGCAGGTTTGCATATTTGCATATATACCTACATTTTGAAATACATTTATAAATTTATATACCTACGATTCGAAACATTTATTTCTTTATACATATGTATATATATACAAGCATACATAATACATATATATACATATGTGTGTGTGTGTGTGTGTTGTATGTATATATATAGTTTTCATTCGCATATATACTTGCATCTAAATTTGTGCTTATATTCGTCTGTGTGTGTGTTTAATGCGTATGTATTTACTCTCTCTTATATTCATAATATACATGCTTCCTTTATCTCTCAATCTATCTATCTATCTATTTATTTATCTATCTTTCCGTCTATGTCTGTCTGTCTATCTGTCTGTCTATCACACACACTTCTAAATTAATTTCATATATACATGTATTTATATATATATATATATATATTATATATATATATATATATATATATATACTCCTGTATTTATATATATATATATAATATATATATATATATATATATATATATATATATATACTCCTGTGTATTGACATCGTCATATTCATTTTATAAACATTTATATATGCATCCATACATATGTACATATACTTAGAATCAGGTGGATATTCACCATTATATATAGACTTTTATATATCCCTCTGTATAGACATTTATTTATCGCATGACTTTAGCTAGTTAGCTGCTGATGTAAATACGCACCAACAGACTTAAACATCTATGCGTATATAAAGGCATCCTTACGTACCTAAAGCCGGCTGATATTTTCAGTAATAAGTCAAAAACAAGAGAATTTGTGCCACGAATACACTGAAGAGAAACTTGTGCAGAAAAGTGTTTCGGGATGTGCTAATTGAATTGCAATTATCAAAGCTACGGTGTCACAAGAGCGATGGTATTGGAGGTGTTCGGGTGTACTTTGTCCAGACGACAAGAAAGCATTCTATTCTGAATTCTACGAATGATTACCACTGACCTTCGTAACCTTTCAAGAGACTATAATTAAATCCATGGACAATCTGAGTTCGTCGTAGTCTACCAACCTAAACTTAGTTTAATACATTAAATGGTGTTATTAACTTTGAAAAATAAAGCAAAATTTGGTTATGATTCATCAAAGTAATCCGCCCCGTGAAGCATTCTATGCTTGCAGTGGTCCCAGTTTTCTATCTGCTGATGAAATATAAAAGTTATGAAATCGGTCCATGTGGTATTAACATCAAACCAACACATGCGTATGTTGTAGACAATCTGAAAGTATATTCTGAAAGTATGAATAAAGAATGAGCCCTTGAACTCCTTACAAATTCTGGAATTATATAGGAATGGAGTACAGAGAAGATAGATGTACACAGCTGATTGTAAAACGATGATAATCATGACGGTAATCAAGCAATATCTGTCAATATCTATCATGGTGTGTGGCGTTGAGCGGGAAGAATCGACAGTACGACAGGCAAAATGCTTAGCGACATTTCGTCCGTTTTACATTCTGAGTTCAAATTCTGCCATGGGCAACTTTGTCTGTAATATTTTCGAGTTCGATAAACTGTCATTTGAGTACTGGAGTCAATGTAAATCGACTGAATCACTACGAAATTGCTGGTCTTATGCCAAAATTTTACCCCAAAATTTCTGTCATCGACATAAATTCAGACTTATTCAGACATCAGGCCATTTGGCGCATTGTACTTTTCAAGTTTAGCTAACATGCCTATAATGATTTCCACCACTTGCAGTAGACTGCGCTCAGGCTATTTCTACTCAGACATCAAATTACACGAAAGTGTATAAACAGGAGATACAGATAATACAGGCACTCCCCACCACACACACTAACTAAACATAGAGACTCATAGAGGTATACGCATGCGCAAATAAAGACACATACAATAAGAATACAAAATACGATACGGTTGACCGTTAGTAAGGAGAGACACACAAATAAGAAAGAAGAAAGCAAAGGACTACTGATGAGGTCACAGAAGTATAACGAAAGAACTCTGGCCGAAATAAGATTAAGATTAATGTAAAAAATAAATAAAGCTGAAGCAAATTAACACCAAATATATAGTGCATGTGATTTTATTGGTTAAACTGGCAACATGACCATTCCTAAATACAACAACATCTAATTCAACACACGATTTCACATTAAGAATCTTGCAAAACAAATACATAAACGTATATATATATATAATCATCGGGCTCCCACTCAATTTCCCTGTATTAAATTCATTCACAAGATATTGGTCGGTTCCAAGCCATAATAGAAGACACTTGACCAAGGTACCGCATAGTGGGACTGTATTCGAAGCCACGTGATTGCAAAATGAGCTTCTTAACCACACCATGACATATCAAAACTAAAAGGAACGACAATATATGAAAAGTGACGCAAGCTAGCATATTAGAAGTGATCCTTGATTTAAGGATAACTACTGCAACAACTAGCATATACCAAATGATGTAACAGACAGTGTAAACGCAACATGATTGGCTATGAGACGTTTTGGCGTCGCTGATTCGACGCTAACCTGTTTGACATCAGTTGATGTGATCTCTCTCTCTCTATCTCTATCTCTATCTCTCTCTCTATCTATCTCTATCTCTCTCTCTCTCTCTCTCTCTTTGTTTATGGGCGTGTGTGTGTGTGAGCATATATTCCCTTTGTGTACGGGGAGAGGCAAAGTGTTTATGTCAATTGTTCAATCAATAGAATGTAATGTCTCTCTCCGTCTCTGTCAATATTTTATCCCTATGTGTATGTTTCTGCACCCTTGTGTGTGTGTGAGTGTATGAACGTGTGCGTATATGTATGTTTACATCCAGCGCCAAACGTTACGGTCGCTAAACCAGGCTGGATGTCCACGCAGCTGTACCAAATGGTAAGCGTCCAAACCTTTGCCCCCAACAGTCTCATTCCGAATATGGTGTGATTGTTTTCTTCTACACGCCACTTGCGAACCTATTTTATGAAGATTGTAAAAATATGAACTTCTGTTAGGCTGCAACTTTCTAGTATATCAACTGTACCGGCCTTGGTTCGAACTCACCTAACTGCCCCATTTTTTTAAAGCTGTCAAGTGAACCAACGGCAGGGACTTCGTGGTTGCACCATCTGCTACCCACGGCATTTAATTCTCTCTACCTCTAGATTTCTTTAAAGTAGATATGCTGGTTAGTGGGGTTCTGGATTTTAGTGTATATAGGAGAAAGGTCGTGGCTGAAAAGGCATTGAGCACAAGTGTGTTTAACCAAGATAATCCTAGGCTAAATAACCTAATTACGTTCTTTTGGTTGTTGTTATTTAATCCTATGTAAGCCCTGAGCAAAATCGTTCATACATGCCCACCCCCTAATTTAGTTGTCTTTAAACCTGCATTACACAATATATATTTTTCTTTATTTGAAATGATAGGGCGTGATTTGGGATAATTTTGGTTGCTGTTTCAAGGAATTTGAACAAACTAGTAGGATTTCCTACATTGGCTTGACTGATTATGGTATTGTTTATAACCCTAAATGAGACCTCACCAGATACATTCCAACTAAGGCCATCCCAACCTTTCCTCAACCGTTACGCACATTATCCATCCATTATACCTCCCCTATTTCAAAATGTATTTTTACCATGTTGTCATTTGATAGGAATTTATCTGCTATTTCTCGTCGTGCAATTAATTACGTAGTGACTATACATGTGGATCAAGTATTTTTCTGCGGTACACAAATTAGATATATATTCTTAGTTAAACTGGGTCTAATCAGCTCGGAGCTACACGGCAACAGAAGACCAACTATTTCACCCCATTCTTCCTGTTATATATATTTATAATGTAATGGCTGGTGGATTAGCAAAATCACAATGGAAAGGGCTTCGGAAGAAAACCACTTTGTCGTATTCGTTTCAACTTTCTAAGTTTCAGTTCAAATTACTCGGAGGTTAAATTTGCCTTCCATCTTGCTTGGAGCGATAAAAGAAAATACCAATGAAATAGTAGAGCTGATGTAATTGGCTTGCCCTCTTTTCCACAGTTGTTGGTTTCAACGCTAAATTGGAAACGATTGACACCATTAACCAAAGGTGGCCTGTACGGCCAACATTTTAGGTAAGCACTTGCGTGCTGAGGGGGGAGCTGTGTTCTGTCTTCGAATGCATCAGTCCATGTCTCATTAGACGGTGAAGCAGCTCTGTAAGTGTTTCGGCCCCCTCCAATTCAACAACAGAGCTGTTCCAGACCACCCACCGATGCAGGGGATAAAAACACCCACACGATACCGCGAGCTTTGTTGAGTCAGACGTTGTGACTCTGAACCAGATGTTTGTAACATCCTCAATGTTCGTTCTTGTCTCACCGCCCATCCTTTCTTATATGAATTATTGGACAACGAAATTATGTCTAATGTATAGTTGCAGGAGTTTTACGTTCAGATTTTGAATAATAATGTACGAATAATAATCTATTTCGTTTTATTTTTACCGTATTTAATTTTTCCATGTATTTCTTTTTTCCATGCTTCACAAAATAGTAAGGTACGAGTGGAGTGGTGAAGTACTAAAGTCGATACTTGCATCTCACTCCCATAATTTAGAAATCATCATCATTATCGTCATCGTCATTATCACTATTAACATCATCATTGTCATCATCATCATCATCCTTATCATCACTATCACCATCACCTTCGTCATCAAGTACAAACGTCACCTACGTCATCGTCGTCATCATCTTAATAGTGAGACCATCATCACTAACACCGCTACAACTTAGCAATCTTCGTTCTCGTCATCATCATTATCATCATCATAATCATCACCATTATGATCATCATCATCATTATTATCATCATCATCACTTCCATCAACGCCACCGTTACTGCGTGTACGACCATCTTTTCTGAAACCACAACGGTTAACACCTTTACCGCGACCAACATCATCATTACCATCATCATCATCATCATCATCATCACCATCATCATAGTAAACATCATTGTCGTTGCCACCATCATCCCCAAAGCTGTTATTGTTGTGATTGGTATTTTACCAAATATTAAATTTACATGTTTTCATATTACTATTTCAAATTTTCTGTTTTTTATTCCTTTTTTTTTATCTGTCTCCGTTTTCGCTCTTGTTACCAATTAGTGTCACATGACAAAACCACATGTTAGTAAAAATACGTGCGTGTATATATGTATGAGTGTGCCTGTGGGTGTGTATATATATGAGTGTGCGTGTGTATGTGTGCGCGCAGTTGTGTGTGTGCATGCGTATGCGTGTGTGTGTATGCGTGCGCGTGTGTATGTGAACTTGTGTGTGTATGAGTGTGCATGTGTGTGCGTGCGGTTGTGTGTTTGTATTTTTTGTGCATGTGTGTGTTTGCAGTTGTGTATGTGTGCATGTGCGCGTGTGTGTGAACTTGTGTGCGTGCGGTTGTGTGTGTGTGTGTGTGCGTGCGTATGTGTGTGTGTGTGTGTGTGTGTGTGTGTGTAACTATTTAAGTGCATTAGCATGTAGCTGTTGTTGATAGCTTCTTGTTGAAGATTGTGGTATTGGACACGTTGCGTAATTGGTTTCGAAATGATTCATCAGTTATTAATACCTATCATCATCATCTTCCTCATCCTCATCCTCATCATCATCATCATCATCATCATCATCATCATCATCATCATCATCATCATCATCATCATCATCATCATCACCAGCGTCATCATCATCGTCGTCGTCGTTGTCATCCGTCGCCATCATCATCAACGTTATCATCTTCCTCTTCATCATTATCATCATCGTTGTCGTCGTCATCATCATACTCATCATCATCATCAACATCATTCCTTTCTTCTTCGCCGTCATCGTCGTCATTATCATCTTCTTCATCGTTGTAGTCTTTACCACATTCATCTACGTCAACACCATAATCATCTTCATCATCATATATTCCTTTTCATCATCATCATCATCTTCATCATCACCATTGACGTCGTCTTTGTCGCCACACATTTCATGACCTTCAACAGCATCATTATCATTATTGCACTCCACCTATTTATCATTACGATTACCTGCATCGTCCTCATTGTCTCAATCATCTTAAACATAATCATCATCATCATCATCATCATCACCATCACTAAGTTTGCCATCATGCAAATCCTGATCATCACCACCATCATCGTGATCATAATCGCTGCCGTCCTCTCTGTTATCCTTGTTCTTTTCCTCCTCCTCATCATCATCATTGTCTTCACCCTCATTATCATCATCACTAGCATCATCAACAACGCTGGCATCATAGGAACATTATCTTCGTCAACACCTTCTACCCTTGCTGCCAATGCAATTTTGCTAGTAGTTATAATTGTCATGTTCGTAGCAAATACATTTGTTGTCACGTTAGTATTATGTATTGTGTGAAGGCGCGTGGCTTAATGGTTAGGGGCATTCGGTTCATGATCGTAGGGTCGTGCGTTCAATTCCCGGCGGCGCGTTAAGTCTTTGAGCAAGTCACTTTATTTCACGTTGCTCCAATCCACTCAGCTGGCAAAAATGAGTAGTACCTGTATTTCAAAGGGCCAGCTTTGTCACACACTGTGCCACGCTGAATATCCCCAAGAACTACGTTAAGGGCACGCGTGTTTGTGGAGTGCTCAGTCACTTGCATGTTAATTTTACGTGCAAGCTGTTCCGTTGATCGTATCAGCTGGGACCCTCGTCGCCGCAAGCGACGGAGTGCTACTCTATTATGTAATGTTGACTTAGAAAACTGATTCTGCGTGGTTGATGGATGGTTTAGTGTTCAATGGTTCATATCATATGAAGCCTTTTGGACCATGTCAATAGCCAACCAATCCGTCAATGGTTCCCGTCCAGCTAGTTCCAGATGTCAATATTGTGTGGCATATTTCACATTTGCAGGTAAGAGGGAAATATTGCAGGAAGAGCGAGTTAAGTCATTCAAAATGAGTGGTGTTTGATGAGCTTCATGGCGATGGGGATGACAATGTCGTCGACGACGACGATGATGATGATTACAACGACAACGATGACGGTGATGACGACGAGGACCATCATGATGTTGTTGATGATGATGATGATGATGATGATGGTGGTGGTGGTGGTGATGATGATGATGATTATGAAGATGATGACAACGAGGACGATGAGGGTAATGACGACGACGACGATGATGATTTTGATGATGATGATGATGACGATGATGATGACGATGACAACGGCGACGGTGATGGTGATGACGACGAGGACGGTGATGATTTTGATAATGATGTTGATGATGATGATGATGACGACGATAATGATTTTGATATGATGATGATGATGATGATGATGATGATGACGACGACGACGACGATAATGATTTTGATATGAAGATGATGATGATGATGATGATGATGATGACGACGACGATGATGGTGATGACGACGATAATGATTTTAATATGATGATGATGATGATGATGATGATGATGGTGATGATGATGATGATGATGATGGTGATGATGATGATGATGATGATGATGATGACGACGACGACGATGTGGGTGATGATAGCTTTCACTATTTGCCTATATCGGTGGTTACAGATTTCATTGTTGGCATGCGGTTAGCTGAGTGCTCATGTTACTGACAGCACATAACAAAGCGGAAAGGCGTGTGCAGCATCCTCACAAACCCTTACTGGAACGGTTCTTGTTTGTGTCCGATACATAACGTGTTTTTAAACACCGCACGTCCATAAAAACATATCTACGTACGAATACCGATGTCAAATCTCTTTCCCCCACTATGATACACGGATATCTGTTTGTACTATTCTGTGGCATGTGATAGATTAATAAGAATATTTTCTTTTATTTATAAGAGATAAGAGCTTAACGAGGTACAATAAGATACAATAAAACTTAAACCTAAGTTTCACAAAGATATGTGTGTTGGGACAAAAAATTCATATAAAGACGAAAGGAGAGGCGGAAGATATTCTACAAACGAAACTGAAACAAGCTAAAGGTTTTTTTAGTTAGCGCATTTGGTGGCATAAAAGACACACAGGCATAATAGTCACACGCCAATTTCTCCAGCGCATACTCTGGATAAATATTTTTGAGAATTTACAGTTAGTATTTTGAGACATTTTTCTGCGTTTAAATGCCATCAAATTACATAGAAATAAGAACTTGATTATATATATATACGATAAAGTATAATAAAGCACATTACAGAATTTCTGCCGAGGTCAACTTTGCTTTGCATCCTTTCGGGATCGATAATTAAGTACCAGTTAAGTACAGGAGTCAATGTGATCGACTATCCCGCTCCCCACGAATCCTAGGCCTTGTACCTGTAGTAGAAAAAATATTACAGAAAGCGCGAGGTGGCACGCCGAGCAAAAAATACTTAGCGGTGTTTTTTCTGTGTTTACGTTCTGAGTTCATATTCCTCCGTGGTCGACTTTGCCTTTCATCCTTTCAGGGTCGATAAAATAAGTACCAGTTACGCACTGGAGTCGATGTAATCGACTTAATCCCTCTGTCTGTCCTTTTTTGTCCACTCTATGTTTAGTCCCTTGTGGGCAATAAAGAAATAAGAATACTGAAAGCATAAATTCTATTACGCTTGCTTTTAGGATATTCACGTTTAGTAAAGAATACAGAATTCTATTCTGAACCAATACTTCAGTCCCTAATAAAGATTTTTTTACCCTATGAGATAAAGTATAGGGGTAAAGTTCAGTTGATTGAACTAACTCTATGGAAACATATTCATTTATTCTATTATGTACAGAGAACACGCTAGGAATATTTAACTTACGAAACTTATGTGCTGCTTTTAATCTACCTTAGTATTAATACTTAAAAAATATATAACCATTTACTATATACTCGAATTAATATGTAGAATTACTAGTATTTTCCAAAGTAATTTTTAAAAAAATGATGTCTTGCGTTTGCTCATAGCTCTTCCTAAATATCACTTCAATCAATTATGTTGAGTAAGTTTTGACGAATAAGCTGTTTGGTGGCAAGTAAAAAAGAATTCAAATATTATATCTGTTGTAAGAATTATAATGTTTGTCTTTTTCAATATTGGAATTGCATAACATTCGTTACATATTCCCTTTCGGCGAACGAAAAGAAACACTGAATCTAAGTATACATGAGTGCATAAGCACGCTCATGTATACATGCACACACAGAGAAATACCCTCATAAGTACACACACATGCAGCCACATATGTGGCTACACATCTGATGTATATATATATATATATATATATATATATATATTATGTAAACATACATATGTGTGTGATCATAAACTCGTTTAAAAATATTAAGTTTGATACAGATATATATACAGACCAAAGAAAGACTCACACACCACACACAGGCACACAAAAACTATAGACATATGCATTCATATGTGACTGAATGTATATATATATGAATTCATACTTTGAAAACAAAAACACATATATACACACTCGCATACGTCATTGTACTTTCGTTTATGCGTCAGTGTGTACATGTGCATGTGTATATAAGTGTGTGAGGATGAGAGTGTATGAGTGCAGTGATAAATCAGTAAGTAAATATGAATATATATTCTTTAAAAAAAACATACACACCCAACAGGAATAACATTTAAAACTTGAAATTTACAAAAAACAATAAATATATATATATATAAATGATAATAATAATAATAATAATAATAATAATAATAATAATAATAATAATAATAATAATAATAATAATAATAATATAATAATAATAATGAAATATAAATATATTTTCTTATCTAGATCGGTAGGTTGGTGGGTATACATGAAGATATTATTCCACCAGCATTTTATACACCCACCACTCTTTACTGACTACCAACAAAAATACAGTGATTTAAAGATTTATCTTTGATCTTTTACAAAATGAAACAGATCGATGGGGCGTAGAAAGTTTGATGATATGAGAGATGTAAATGAATGAAAGATGGCGATTTTAGAGATAATGGGTAAATGATAAACGTAAGATAACAAATGATGAAATAGTAAAATAAATATATCAAGGTATATAATAAATGACAGAAATGTAAGATAGATAAATAGAAAAAGAAAAAGAATGTTAAATCAAATAGAGATGCATACGCAAAGTATGTAATTGCGGATGAATTTAACATTAAAATCTCAAGCTAAATGTTTTCCAGCGTTCACTCTATGTTTATATATAGGTATATCATAGATGAGTATCGCAACGAGTAGGACTAGTGATTTTGTTTTTTCGATTTGATTTTTGTTTTCATTAGTTTGGGTTTTTGTTCTTTGATTTGTTCCATTTGTTTGCTTTTTTGTTTTTTTTTTGTTTTTTTTTGGGGGGGGGATGTACAGGTTATATTTCATTTTATAATTTTTTTTTCGATGCTTGTCTATGGAAGAACGTATGTATGCACATGTATCGACACGCATTATGGGATTTAAGTATCCATATAAATATGTACATGTCTGTATATATATGTATATATATATATATATATATATATATATATATATATATATATATATATATGTTAGTGTATGTGTATGTGCGTGTGTAAGTATATATATATATATATATATGTGTGTGTGTGTGTATGTGTATGATTTTATAATCATTAAAATATATCACATACAAAATATACATACACAGAATAAATATACGTATCAATGTATGTATATATATATATATATATATATTATATATATATATATATATGAATATATATGTATACACAAACGCACATACACACACACATATATATATAAACATATGGACATCTTATACATATTATTTACATCAACTGATGTATTCTATACATATACACGTATACATTTAACGCACGCACATATGTATATATTACACATATGCGTATACAAGCCTCTGTGTATGACAGAGAAACGGCGAAAGAGAGAGCGTGTAATTGTGCACGTATGCGAGTATGTATAAAAAGCACACGTAGTCATGCCGGAGCTTTAAGGATGCTTGCTTCGTTATCCCGATCCACAGGTTCGATTCCAACTTGCTGCTTCTTTGGCAAGTACAGCTTAGCACAGCTAAGGGCCAGCCCATGTTTGTAAGTGAAATAGAACTGACGTAAAACTGAGAATAGCCATTGGCTATACTGAACTTGTTATTCAAAGCGTTACCCTTTACCACAAACACTCACTGTCGCGCTGTCTTTGTTAATAAGTACGATAACAGATCACATAGCCCCAGAATACTCAAACACATCTAAAGTACGAATCTGCGGCCACTGTGGGGCACAGCCATGAAGAATCTTAGTCAAATTAATCGACGCAGGACTTTTCTTCCTTAAGCCTGGTACATCAGTTTCTTTTTACCGAACTGATAAGTTACAGATACGTAAACAAACCAGCACCAGTTTTCAAGCGCGCGTGCACAAAAAGTACAATATGATAAATTAATCATGGTATTATACAATATATTCTTTAAAGCAAGGAACTTTTCAGTACACTATCGCATATACATACGACGGACTTCTTTCAGTTTTTGTCACTCACAGGGCTTTGGTCGGCTCAAGTGTATAGTAGAAGGTACGTGCCCAAAGTGCCACGCAGTGGGACTGAACCCGCAACCACGTGTTTGGGACGCAAACATTTTACAGCACAGCCACGCCTGTGCTTATAATTATAAGCGTCTAAGAATACGATGTTTTGGTAAACGTGAATAATCATAGTCGAAACTGACGAAGATCCATTTTTATTAATTTCATCGATTCAGAAACGTATATTATTATGTATAATACGAAGATACGGTCTCGTTAGCCAATCAATGATCTTCTTTTATACCTTGTGTATAATATTTGTTGGTCTGTTTGTTGTAGGTATTGTTGTTTTTGCTTCGATGGAGGTTTTTCATTTTGCCCTGACATTTCGAAATACGTGGAAGCTAGAAATCTTTCTCAGAATTTTCAATTTCTATGTTAATGGGTGTTTAATGATACTGTGCTGATATATATATATATATATATATATATATATATATATATATATATATATATATATATATATATATATATATATATATATACATACATATATATATATGTATACATATATATATATATATATATATATATATACATATATATACATCTTTATGTATCTTTACATACATACATATATATAATTGTATATATGTGTGTGTGTGTATAGGTATACATGCATGTATGCATGTATGTATAAATATATATATATATTATAGTTTTGTATATCCGCTAATGGTCTCGGTGATGATGCTGATGAGGGTGATGATTGTGATTATAATAATTAGGAAGTAAACGGTGGGCGTAGAATATTATGATCAATAGATTGTATGCATGTTCGAATACATAATTATATCTCTCGTTTTCGATCTCTGTCTATTTCTGTATACATACAAGCAGACGTACATGCGTATACAGAATCGCTTATAATTATATAACTACACACATACACAAATAAACATATGATTACACATACACATACGTACATCTATAAACGTGTGCGTATTCGTACTTGTCTTTGTGTTTGCGGTGTATGCTTCTGCTTGTGCATGTGTGTGTATATGAAATAAATATGTAAGTATAAGCCTGTAGAGCCAATTAATAAACGTATATCGATAACTGTGCATAGGTAGATAAATATATATTATTTAAGAACTATAGAATTGCATAGCGCAACACATTTACCTTCACGTGTGTACATAACTTCACCTACATAATCATATACATCATTTATTCGAGAAATGAAACAATCCATTATCAGCAGATATACAGATATATATATGTGTAGGAATATATGAATATATATATATATATATATATATATATATAAATGTTTTTATGAATGTATATCAGCATATATGTGTGTATGTATATGTGAGTTGATATTATGTGTGTGTGTACGTGTATGTGTGTTCATTATATTGTGTATGTGTGACCCGAGAAGATGCCTCACATAGCTTATATCGTATTATGCTGGCTATTAGAGCAGTTGCTCAACATTTAAACGATGAAGTATTTCTCGTCATTGTGAAGCACTATCGAAAAAGTTGATTATGGAGTGATATGGCATAAACAGAGCGATAGCTACATCGTTGCAAATCCGGCAGTGTATCTTTATGACTTTTTAAGAAGCTTACATCAGGTGTTTAAAATGAAATGTAGTCTCTTAAAGAGGAATCTTGGATCTTGAGTGAAGTCGTAAAGTCTGTCTTGAGCAGCAATGAGACCATTGCAATTTGTAATACCCCGTATTTACTCATTGTCTCATATAATAACAACGTTTCATTTAAACTAATAGCCTATCTCTGTCTGATACGGAAATATCACAGACAAGGATGTATTCGCCGAAGATTTCATAGAATAGGTGTAGGCAAGTGTTTAGGTTAAGAGGTTTCCTTGCAACCACATAGTTTTGGGTTCAGTCTCATTGTGCGACAGCACTTCGGGGAAGTGCCTTCAACTATAAGCCTAGGGCTTACCAATGTGTTTGAAGTGAAATTGGTGTCGAAGTGAAAGCGGCCGAAACAGTTACAGAGTTGCTCATCTCCTGTTGAGACATCAAATCCTGCATCCGTAAACGGAGTACAGCACACACACATATATACATGATAGGTCGTTAGCCACTACACACATTTTTTCTCTCCTTGTTTCTCTCCTTGTTTGTTTTTTCTGTGTCCCTTTCTGTAGAAGAGCGTAGGCTCGAAACATAAAAGACTTTCTATTCCTGAGCATTATACTAGTACATCTGTTTGTTTTGTACACCAGCTGTCTTGGTTTTTTGTTTTTTTCGTAAACTCTCCCTATATATATATGTATATATATACGCATACACACACAGGCACATACACACACATATATATATATATATATACATATACGTATGGGCATATGCCTTTGTCTGTGTGTCTGACCCCCACCGACCCTTGAAAACCAGTCTTCATTTGTCATGCTCGCGCAACTTAGCGGCAGAGGAGCCCCAAAATAGGTACCAGATTAAAATTAAGTAGCGGTGTGGATTTGTTCAACTAAAATACACCAAGGCGGAACCCTTCTATATGGCTGTAGTCCAGTGCTTGAAATTAGCGCAAAATAAAGAATAAAAACATACCGTAATATCTAAGTTCAATAAATGCGATGTATTATGAAAACAACGGGAAATTTAATGGTTAGAAATTTTCCCCCACTTCACTATTAACTCACAAATACATTTCACTCACAAAGTACACATGAATGACATAAATGTTTTCTTACCCTAAATATCGGGAAGAATTATAAACCCACTTTATAAATTTGACTTGTCCTAATAGGAATTGTATTATCAATTCCTCGGGTCTTTTTTCTTTCTTCCCTGAGAAAACGTTGGTTAGAATTCAGTACGCCTTTCTTTAGAACTATGTGTTAGAGGATTTGTTTGAACCAGGATTTACTTGTTGCTTAAAAGGCTTCGACTAGCTGCCAATGATAGAAACGTTTTTGTTAGAAAATTATCGGAAGCTGCTGAGAAAGCAAACCCAAATGGGCGAAATCTGGCTCAAGAGAGACGACGAGTGGTACAGCATGAGCGAGCATTAAGGATGATAGAAACATCCAACACAGAGACGCAGCCTCTTATTCAATAAAACTCAGTACTGTTGTGGGGGACGTTTTGTCGGTGTCATCGATTGGTGACCCAGACAGCTCTGGCCTCGAAGTCAAAGATGTTGAAACATCTACAGAGCTTCTCACATCTTGTTGTGACACCAAATGATGCTTTCAGAGATGGAGTACAGTAGCGGTCGCAGCACACAAGTGCTTACTCTAAACTGTTGACCATTCTACTAACATATATAGTTAAATCTTTTTACGTAGTGGGAGCGGGGACAGTTTCTAGGATTCACAAATATTTTGCAATTCAACCGTAAGGACTTCAGTTCTAATAATGGTACGTTAATTTAGAGGAAGTGGGATTTTGGGGGTTAACTATCAAATATGAATCGGATAGAAATGAAGAGTAACATCCATGCGCAATTGCATGGCGTTATGTCAAAGATACGAATAGCAATATCAAAATGTATACTACGATGGCGTTAACACGGAAAAAATTTGGGAGGCTCACAGTATTTTCTTTCAAGGTTCTTCGCTGGCGAGCGATAACGACTGTGTCACTGCCGCCCCACATGTACCAGGTCGACGCTGGTAAATTATAGCTACCCAAACATAGAGCGAGTGATCTGATGATACGACAAAAGTCGTTGGAATTAAAAAAGCCGTATTACATTTAGAGGTCCAAAAACGAACACATGCAAAAGTTTATAGATCCAAAGAAATGCGAACGCGACATTAAGTAAACTGAAATCTTATAATAACATTTACGATAGGAATGAAGATCTTAAAGAACGGAGCAATTCAGCCAACTGCGGATATGTTGTTATCATGTGATTCTTGACGTAACTGCACTTTGTATACACCGACTGTTGTTACAACCGATATGTCACGAGGTTGTTTATCAGCAAAAGGCGACCAATGTTGATCACTTAGAGAATATAAAACTCGTAACACAATAAAACATCTATCTTCCTCTATAAATCACAATACTGTACTACAACATAGAAGTTTCTAGAAGTATAGAAGAAGTAAGCAGTGATGCGTGTATGAAGTTGATTCTAACGCCAAATGCAATTCATATGTCGGAATGAATGTCTATTGGAGTGTTGATTCCGTCATTTAGGCTTACCGAAATGTCGTGATTGAATCGTGAATGGAATTTGCGAATCGGCAATTTCAATCAATGTTGCCGACTCAAGAAAGCCCACAACCGGTGTATTTCTTAAGTAACTGCAAAGCAGTTCGCCATAATTGTTTTCAGAATAAATATATTGCCACTATAACTGCTTACATTAGCTTCTTCGCGGGATTTTATCCAGCCAAGGTCACTGTTTGAATGACGTTGATCATAATTCTGTTCGATAAGCGATGACTGAAGGCTAAATGTCAACAACAACAGCAATAACAACATAAAAAAGCAAGCACAATAACAACAAAATAGTGTACTACCATGCAATACCAAGTTACAGGTTAGGCTGCTACTCTCGTTAACAATATTAATTATATCAACATATTTTGCCTCGATGCAGGAAATACAATTGAAGAGAATGAGAACGTTAGTGACAAGATGTATCTACTTACAAGCTAGGTGACTATACAGTGAGAATGTGAATTGTACACACACACACAGTACACAAAGACATACACACATATATATTATATGTGTATGCATATATGTATATATACATGCATAAACACACACACACACACACACACACACACACATATATATATATATATATATATACATATACGTATGCATGTATATAAGTGTGTCTATTGAAGTATGTATATGTGAACACACAAGGTGGTAACCAAATACTTGTTTCTCATATAACTCGCTTTACAGTTAAATAGACACGGTTTTATGAGTACTAAGGATATTGGCTATGATTATAAAGCAGTGAGTTTGACAGAAAACGAATCTCCAACTTGTTGGATATTTATGTTTGTTTTAATTCTATTGATTCGTTTGGTTTGTCCATGCTTATGCAATGAAACATAGCATAGAGGAAACAAAGTGGCCATAAATAAACTGCCGAAATGGATTCACCGTCCAATAAAATGATAAAATAAGCAAAGACAAATGAAAAGGAAATAAAAGCAGAGACAAAAGAATTATAGCTGAAAATCAGTAGGGTTTTATGATTTAGACAGAAGACGAAGAGTAGCGGCCATAGCTTTTGCAGTGTGTCTGAAACATGTTGTAGGAAGTGAGGTAGCCATAACTTGTGGATTACTGTAGTAGATTACTGTAGTAGAAAGGATCGCAGTTCAAGAGTGAAGTATTTTCACATTGGACTCTTAGTCTGAAAACTCACTAAAGTGTGGGAAATGCTTATGATATCCCCGCAGATGTAAAGGTTTTACAAATGGTGATGTGAGAGATTAATTCTACTATCCGCGAGCAGGCCCAGTGCATTCAGCGGTTTTCCCCACTATTTTAATCTACTTGATTCTACTCCCGATGCTTGGTTTCAATAAGTATATGATAGAAACCACTTGCCAAAGATGCCCAGCTGTAAGATTATACATATATTTGGGGCTATACGTTTGCAAAGCGAACTTTTTCCATGTCCGGTAAGTTCACCGTCATCCATGCACCGCAGGAAAAGTTCACCGTCACCAGTTCACCGCAGGGTAAGTTCAGCGTAAAAATAGTTCGCAGCGAGGTAGTTTTATGGTGAGATAAGTTCACAGTGGGTTAATTAAAAAAAACTTATTTTTAAACACTTTCTTCACGGTGAATTGATGGCAATGGACTCTCCTGCGATGAATTGATGGTGGTGAACTGTTTTAGTTGTGGAAACATGCCAAAGAATTAGTCGTCGTTGTCTCAGTTATATGAAGAAAACTGCTAAACTAACAAGAGAAACACGTTTAAAAGAGAAACAAGTGCTCGCCTGAAGTGTAATCTCAGAGTATAAAGCTGGAGTTAAATAAATTTAGTCCTTAGAAGGTTGCAAAATAAAATATTATTGAATATTGGCTGTAGATATTACCTGAATAATATATACATACATTCCTAGACTGCATGTTCCGTGACAGAAGTGGGAAATGTTTAAAAATATGGAAAATATCTACTTGAATAAGCTCAGCTAATGTAGCATTAGCAAACAACCCGTGATCGAGATTAATCTAGCATAATAATATAATGAAAAGAAAGCTGGATTTGGTAATGTACTGGGAACAGAGAAATATATGATAAAATGGAAGAAAGGAACTAATGAAGAGCTGCCTTACATTTCTTTAGGATATCTTTCTAAATTAAAACCACATTGACCACCGAGTGAAAAGCACGTTATAGCTTCGATTGCTTTCGGTGTGCACAAGCTGGATTCATTAAATAATATATTGAGAGGGCATGGAATGATAATTAATGCGTCGCTTGTGCGCGCTAGTTCTAGAAAATTAGTTAAAAATTTTATCTCAAAACGAGTTGTTGTGACGGGCAAGTACATAGCTACCCGGATTCTAGTTCAAAATTTCTGCTATAAAGATAGCGTATGATTGAAAACAATACGTATTTTATGGATTGTGGGCATAAAGCTTGACATAGAAAGAAATGAGTATCAAAAGTATATGTAATATTTTTTAAATCCTGATTTTTCAGATATGGGAGAGGGGTTAATGCAAAATGGATTTGGACCATAGCAATAAGTGTGATGACTCTGTCAGTTATCTTCTAACGATAAACATTGTTCAGAATTGTTGCAAGTGTTAAGAGGATGGATCAGCTTGGAAAAGTTGGGAGCCAGATTTGAAAGTGTCCTGTGGGTTAGAGACGTAGTATTCCAAATTGAGAAACAGCACGTAAATGTAAATGAAGATGTATTTGGTGCGTGTGAATAAAAGCGAATGGATACTATCTGATGCCGAGAAGAAACCGGTTTGGAAATGTTACTACCTGAAGTTGCTAAACGAAGAGATTTTTTAGTAATACGATAAACACAGACGTCAGCTATTTAGAGTTATATGCTTAAAAATACAATTATGAGTATGGTTACAGTGTAAACAACTGGAACACTAGAAATATTCCAGAGTTGTAGACAATATCTGACGAGGAAGGGCACACGTTAGTTACTTGCTTGGTTAATCAGGTAATAAAGAAAGAAGTCCTAATGTAATGTAGTTTTACTTGTTTTTATACTCTTTCAAACATTGACAAGTAATTGTGTTTTTGGGAGAATTTAATAATATCTGGAATGATTTGAAGTAAGATAACCGAATGTATACGGGAAATAATTTGAAATATTAAAAATATGAAAATGAAATATTTAAAGTGTTTATTGTAAAGATACAAAACTGATATCTCAAGATATTGCAGTAAGAGCCATTTTTTTTTTCAGCGATAAATCCCGCTATTTAAAGTTTGTGGAAGATAATTTCAAAGCAAGGTTTTAGAAATCGGGTCTACATGAACTTTCTTTAATGCGTGCAAGTCTTGAAACAAGTCGAAAAGGCTTTCGCCTAAACATATTTTCAAATACAATTGTTGCATGTAAGGAGAGGAAACGTTTTATTCTAACTACCTGTAGGACGTTAACGATTAACAGAGGGGGAAAATGACCGAGGAAATATTAGTTGTCATATTATAAATGCATTCTGCATACCACAGAACTATTTATAACTGTAGATACTCCGCTACGGTTATAAGATGTTAACATAGAAGAAATATAAATCTACATTTTGATGTGAAGCAAGTCAAATGTCACGTAATGATCGTGGAAGACCTGACGTCTATTCATGATGAGATCATCTGAGACATTTATTTAATTGCTCTATATATGTAATTATGTAAAGAAAAGACTGCTAGTTAATGAAATCTAGTAAGCGTTAACTCATTCTTATAAATTTGGCAGCAAAATTACCTTCGAATCGAAACCAGCTGTCATTGATTTGCTTGAATAGAAACGATACTCGGGCTCAATAAACGAAACGACGAGACAACCACACGCCCGTTGTGAAATTGAAACTATGATGCATAATCCAGTTGTGCTCCAGCTCTGTAACCATTCCAGCATTTAACCTTGACTGCGTAAGTTCTATGTTCGAGAAACGTAAGGTTAATAAATGAGTGGAGAAATAAAAAAAAAAAACGTCGAAAAGCTATCACATGCGGGTGGGTGTAGATAGCTGTCTGAACTTGGCGCCAGAGTGAAAAAGAAAGATATGTATGCTGTAATAGAGAAGTAATAAAGGAAACAAAATATTATTATTATTATTTTATTATTATTATTATTATTATTATTATTATTATTATTATTATTATTATTATTATTATTATTATCATTATTATTATTATTATTATTATTATTATTATTATTATTATTATTATTATTTTATTATTATTTATGTTGCTTTAGATTTTATTTTCGGCAGGCGGAGATAAGACGAAGAAGACGACAAAGATGTTGGTCATGGCAATGACGACGGAGACACCAGCGATAAAGACAATGCAGGCAGTGGTGTTGGTTTTCGCGGCGGTAATGCTGAGAGTGATGGCGTTGGTAGTAATGCGATGCTAGGATAGAATGAACCAAGGTCACATCTATTATTATTGATACATTTTGCCCCAGTAAATTCCCGTGCAATTGAACAAT
>NC_043001.1:78580738-78590738 GCF_006345805.1 Octopus sinensis | reverse complement strand
ACGAAGATGATGATGATGATGGTGGTGATGATGGTGCTAATGATGGTGGTGATGATGGAAATGATGATGATGATAGTGATGATGATGATGATGATAGTGATGAGGATGATGATGATGATGATGATGACGAAGATGATGATGATGATGGTGGTGATGATGGTGCTAATGATGGTGGTGATGATGGAAATGATGATGATGATAGTGATGATGATGATGATGGTAATGGTGTTGATGGTGTTGATGGTGATGATTGTCATGATGATGGTGATGATGGTGGTGATGATGATGGTAGTGATGATGGTGATAATGATGGTAATGATGATGGAGATGATGATGATAGTAATGATGATGATGATGATGATGATGATGATGATGACGAAGATGATGATGAGTGGGAAGAGAAAGAAGAGGAGGGCTGACGATAGTTGTGCTTCTTCTGGTGAGTGAACGGTGAGCACGCTAGCTCTATTAGACTTTAGTGCTTTCAAGAACTGAGCGAAGATCTGGTGGAAATACTTATGGCGACAACGTAAAGATAAGCAAATGGACGTGAGAGTGAAGAAGAAGAAGAAGAAGAAGAAGAAGAAGAAGAAGGAGGAGGAGGAGGAGGGGCGGGGGCGGTGGGGAACAGAAAGGTATTAGAGATGTTAATCAAACTATCTTAAATAAATGGAAAAGAAAAATGTATTGCTATTTCGATCGATTATTATTTTCTCTTATCTTTTGGTACAAAGATGTTAGTGTAGGACTTCTCTATGTTTTATACACGCGTATACATGTACACAGACCAATATACACACAGACATATGTATATATGCGTTATTGCTTAAAATGTATATATGGTCACATCTAGATGTATGTGTGTGTGTGTCTATCTATGTATAGAAACGTATGTATATGTACATATGTACATATATATATATATATATATATATATATATATATATATATATATATATGTATATATATATGTATGTGTGTGTTTGTGTGCGCGCGCGCGTGTGTATGTGTGTGTGTGTGTATGTGTGTGTGTGTGTTTGTGTGTGTGTAGATACATATAAATATAAACATATTTCATAATAAAATTTCGCCAATCATTATTCTGTGTTTCTCGATTCCGATATTCGGAGGATTAAGAAAGATAGAACAAATGGAAGTTTTATAAAAAGGCACACAACGGAAATGTGTGAATATCAAAATAAGTGTCAATTGAATATGGTTGAAAGAAGACAATAAAGTATCTTATAAGTTGGTCATGCAACTTTTGAATAGAAATCAAAGCTTGAAGAGAGGAAGCTGGTTGAAAATATCGAAAAATATATGGGAATATGATATAGGGGCGTGTATAAATACTCGGAGATATTGGTATGTATAAACATACGAATATAATAGGAAGAAATATCGAATACATTAAAAAGCAGAAACATGATATTTTAAACAATTGATCGAGTTCGAAGAAAATGGTTGTTGGGGTGAGTTTAAAAAAACGAAAACGAAAACCTGTGTATACTTCTTACCCGAAACATGTGATGAAATTAATTCGAAAAATCTCAAATATATATAAAGTAGTCTTTTATTCTCCCGTTCTTCTATTTGCTTCAGTCATTTGACTGCGGCTATGCTAGAGCACCACCTTGAGGGGTGTTAGTCGAACAAATCGACCCCAGAATTTGTTTCTTGGGCCTAGTACTTGTTCTATAAATTTCTTGTGCCGAAACGCTAAGTTACAGGGACGTAAGCACACCAGCATCGTTTTACAAACGGTGATGGGATGACAAACACAGACACATGCACACACACACACACACACACACACACATCTGTCCACAAGGCTTTGGTCGTCCTGAAGCTATAGGGGAAACCACTCGACCAAGGTGCCACGCAGTAGGACTGAATCCAAAACCATGTGATTCTTACAACACAGCCACGCCTGCGCCTATGTTTAAATAATTAAAGGAGGTGCGGAGGCCCGATCAAATGGTGGTTATTTGACTCAATTGTCTTCAGAAGTTGGAGATTTTAATAGGTAAATATTGAGGCAGTTGATACAGCACGTACTTAAAAGCGTGCTTGCAATAACGAAAAGACAAACTTTTGGTCTAAATTACAGTAGTTTTGTGATAAAGCTTAGAAGACATACTTCAAAACAATTTAGAACGAAAGGCTTCATGAGTATACAGTGCAATTTGCTCCAAAAAACTCAATTTAATTTTAAGCTCTCTTGCACTTAACTCATTGAAAAATCGCTGATAAATTTCCAAAATTTTATAAGCTTAAACCTTGAAAAATAGATGTAAGTGCATTTGAATATATCTTCATTTGGCCAGAGGAAGGATTTGAACCCAATAATATTGTCTGGTTGCAAGTTAGCACAATAATTTTAAGCATTCGACAGCTAACTGCGTTGGCAAAAATTCATTGGATCAATGTATTTACAAGGTAAGACGAGAAGCAGAATTTTTAGTGTTCGACAACGTTTTTGAATATATATAGAGAGAGATTACCGTGATGGAAAGATTAGTTATCTTTAAGAAAATTTCTGTTAAAGATTTCATAGTAGCTATTATTTGTCGATATACGAAAATATGTGTTTTGTTATTCTTTTTGAAAAATTTCTTATAATTTTTAAACTTCGTATTTTTTGTTCTATGATATAATATCTTGAATTTAATATATAAAGTTACTTTGGAAAGATTCTCGTTATAGGCATAAAAACACAATAAACATAAATTCAGGACAGATAGACTTAGATTAGAGCTGGTGTAGAGGGGCCATTTAATTGATTAGGTCGCGAATGGAGACAAATACATTTTGATAAATCAGTCTGACTGACCGAAAATTTAAAAGTATAATGCATTACTTAATTGGTTAAATACTTAACCAATTGACAATAAACTATCGAGGAAGTGAATCAGAACCGATACATGTGTTTATTATTGGCATAGTGAACCTCCCAACATAAAACACGTTTGCATCAAGAATCTTGCAAATTAAATGCAAAAATAGAATACTGACGTATTGTTATTCCATAAATAAAGTGATATAACTTATCGTTTCATTCTAAGTATTACCGAAACTACAATATCACTTCTAGCAAATGCCATGTCAGATTTTTCTGAGTAAATTAACTTATCTTTAAGTTACTGGAAAAATGAGGATATATTATATCTATGGGTCAAGTTTTCTACAATGTCATCATAGCTAAGTATCATGTCTACATCTTTAGTTTCTCTGTTATTAATGCTTCATGGACTGGTGATAGATGTGTGACTGTCACATGTAATTTAACGCAGTAATATAAAAATTCACGAGATGGGGGACATGAATAAGAGCACATTAAAAGTCGCATCAGGTTGTTTCCTGTCTCATCATCATCATCATCATTATTATCTTTTGATGTGATTGAACAACCAATCCCAACCAGTAGGGATTTACAGTCCGATTGACTTTCAAACGCGACCCTGGTGCTTGATTCGGTTGTATTATTCATCCTTGTTATCGCTTATTACAAATGCGTGTCTCGCGAGATCCCCGTTTGAGTGATTTTCTTGGGTCACCATCTTAGCCTTATAATTGCCTTTCATTCCTTCGGACTTACCACATAAAAGGTAGTCATTCAATTTCTTCCCTTCGTTTCTTTCAGCATATTAAATGACCGCCCTTTGTCGGCTTTTGTGCTGCACCTCACAAGGTTTCTAATAACCACCCTTCTCATCAAGAAAACTTAGTGGTGTTTCCGGTTTTGTCACTGACGACTAAACCACACAACAGGTTGAACTGGGTTACAGGATACCTGTAGCGTACAAGGCTGAACTGACAACAAGTCGGTGAACTGGCAGAATCGTTACGCGCCAGACAAAATACTTAGCACTACTTCATCCGTCTTGACATTCTGAGTTCTATTTCCGCTGAGATCGACTTTGCCATTCATCCAACTGAAGTCGATGAAATAAGTACCAGTCCTATTTCATATTCCGGTTACTTATGTTATTTTGTACATTCCGTTTGCATCATTCGATCATCCGTTTAGGGGCGAATTTGATTTGATTTTATTAGATAAAACTCGATAAAGAAATTCGCAAATGACATGGACTGCGTTGGTAAGAAATATCACTATCGATCAGTTTAGGGTTTTTTAAGCCTATTTTTTTTTTTTTTTTTTGCATGTGTTCTTTTGATTCTGGTACATGGCAGTGTGTGTACTAATTCAGGCCAGACAAATAGAAGGGCGAAATCTGGTAAGTTCTGCGCACACTTAAGATAAATTCTTTGGACGTTCTATAACAACATTATTTTCTATTATGACAAAACGCTCACAAAATCTCAACCTGAGATTACAATAACAAGCGTATAGGTGTATGAGTGTGTATTTTTGCTTGTATGTTTGTGCGTATTAGTGTGTGTGTGTGTGTGTTTGTGTATGTGTGTGTGTGTGTGTGTGTGTGTGTGTGTGCGTGTGTGTGTTTGTGTGTGTGTATTTGTGTTTGTGTATATGAGTATCTATATATCTTTCATTAATACGCACCGCAAAAACAGTCAAATCGATTCTCCATGCGTTATTTGCTACATCGAGTTACGCAAATGCTTGTGAATCTAGCTATTAAAAATGCAGGGTGCTAATATTTTGTCTGCTGTAAACCGAAGCTAATGACCCCATATGAAGACTATTAAATAAATTAAATTAACATTCATATTCATAGACATAGTTATATATACCATTGTCTTATCAATAAGCATATAAGAACAATTAAAAATGTGTTTTAATATAAACTTAATACTTTCAGCCGGTGTATTGGGAACTTACAGAAATCTACACAAATGATAGATTTATTTGTTTCCATTTCACAAACTCTACAGAAATATTGAAGTTTAACTTAATAGCATTCATAACAATAGCATTATCCAATATATTCATGCTTAACTTTGAAGCGTGTATGTATTTGTGTGTGTGTGTGAGGCTGTGTGCGTACGTGCAATTATAGAATAGTGTTATAGCTTGTTGTAGCATTGTGAGAAAGGAGTAAAATAATAAAATTGTGAAGACCGAGAGTTATTACAATGCAAAAAAGAGTTTAATAACATTTATATTTCAAGCACAAAGACCCATCATCAGAAGTAAGCATTCAAAAATGCTACTGTATATATAGTACGATCAATATGACTGGCACTGTATAGACTAACATTTCTTGATTGTGTACTTCTGTTTACTAGAGATTGCTGAACTTATTCTTTTTGACATTGTAAGAAACTCTCCGGCTTCACTATTTTATTATGTAAGTAGAGTCACGCATGTTTATTGTTTTTTTTTTCTTTTCTTTTTCATTTATTTATTTTTTTCATGTCAAAACAGATTTACAAATTTCGAAGCTGTGCTTGTGACTTGAATTGACACGTGTTGACATTGAAGCAATTTCAATGGTGAGACATTCACAAAATCTCTTTTGCAAGCTTATATATTGTGATGTGTTATTATTCTTTAATTATTTTACTGGTTTCAGACATTGTTGAACTGTGGCTTTGCTGGAGCAACTCGTTAAAGGATTTGGTCGAAGAAATCACCTTCAGTTTTTTATGCTTTCCAATTCTGGTATTTATTCATTTAGTTTTATTTGCCGATCAGCTAAATCATGAGGATGAAACCAAGGCAACACCAATCATCAAACTGTGTAGGGGCAAACACAGATACAAATACACACACACACACATACACATACACAATATATGTGTGTATATATATTCTTTTATTCTTTTATAAGCTTCAGCTCTCTCGCTGTGACCATATGTTATTCGTATTTGCACTCGGTTTGCTTAGGAGGTTATTGTGTCCTAGCATATGTGCTGCTTCTTTTAGTTTCTGTATTTTCCAGTGGTGTTCTCTGTCTATTGTTTTAACTTCATCCCACAGTGAAGTAATAACAAAAAAGTTCAAGACAAATATCCGTCAAATGTAAGTAATATAAATAATGTACATAATTTCTCATCCCTTAAATATAGAACTGCATATATATATATACTCTTTTACTCTTTTACTTGTTTCAGTCATTTGACTGCGGCCATGCTGGAGCACCGCCTTTAATCGAGCAACTCGACCCCGGGAGTTATTCTTTGTAAGTCCAGTACTTATTCTATCGGTCTCTTTTGCTGAACCGCTAAGTGACGGGGACATAAACACACCAGCATCGGTTGTCAAGCAATGCTAGGAGGACAAACACAGACACATAAACATACACGCACACATATATATATATACATATATAAGACGGGCTTCTTTCAGTTTCCGTCTACCAAATCCACTCACAAGGCTTTGGTCGGCCCGCGGCTATAGCAGAAGACACTTGCCCAAGGTGCCACGCAGTAGGACTGAACCCGGAACCATGTAGTTGGTAAGTAAGCTATTTACCACACAGCCACTCCTGCGCCTATATATGTATATATATATATATATATATATATATATATATATATATATATATATATATATATATATATATATATATATATATATCCACACGCACTCGTGTGGAGCGTGTTTCTTTTTGTTAGACGGAGTTCCACGGAGCTTCTATCTGCCAAATTAATTCACAAGCTACAAGTCGGCTTGGGGTTATAGTAAAAGGCACCCGAGGTGTCGCACAGTATGACTGAACCTAAAAACAGATGATTGCGAAGTGCCATGCCTGTCATGCCTGAGTCAATTTTTATGTCATATTCTATTATATATTATAAAGTGTAATGGATTTCGTCATATATTTACAACCTAGTAACTGATACAACTAAAACTACATTTAGTCTAGTATGTCTCGGAGAAGGAAATATTAATAATAATTTACAGTTTAGAGAAACACCTCAATCCATATGCAAGAACTGACACACGCATATACCATGCACACGAGTGTTCGAAACTGACAAAGAACCAAAGGCACATGCAAATACATACGCATATATTTGCATAAATGAATGTATATTTGTGTGTGTGTCTGTGTGTGAGTTGATATATATATATATATATGCGACGGGTTCCTTTCACTATCAGTCGATCAAATCCAATCACAAAGTTTTGGTCAGCCCGAGGCTGTAGTAGAAGACACTTGCCTAAGGTGTCATACAGCCACTTCTGCGCCTACATATACTTATATATATATATATATATATATATATATATATATATATAGAGAGAGAGAGAGAGAGAGAGAGAGAGATACAACATACATACATACATACATACATACATATTGATATATACAGATATATGTGTGTGTGTGTGTGTCTGTGTCTGTGTTTGTGTATGTATGTGTGTGTATTTGTACGAATGGTGAACGTGAAACAAAGACAGAAATATATACGTTTTATTAGAAGCTTACAAGAGTATGTTGTATATGTATATATAGAGAGACTGTGTATGTGCGTGTATATATATATATATGGCATGTATGTAAGTGTGTATATTTGCATTCAGCAGCCGCTGTATAATTACATGTTATGAGCGTGTATTTGTTGTTTGAGATGACGGAAAATGCCCAGCTTTAAATGAAAGTCAGTTCGCTGGTATATTGTTCATCTCATGTGACGAACAGTAAACTTACGATGCTCGATATTCATACACGATATCACCATTCAGAACCATACACGAACTGTATGATATCCTTCGTAATTATCACTTCGCGTGTATCGGAAAATCAATAGGTGTAAGTCTTCCAAGAGTAGTTTTATAACTGAACAAGGCAGCACGTGTAACTGGCTGGATTACATTTTCGTTGCTCTGCAAGGGTAAAATGATTCCAACTTTAGTGCGACAACAGTATTGATGACTACTAATTGAACACCAATAATATGATCATTAATTTAACTGTAATGTTGTCAGTTTTGTGGATAGAACAAGTTGGAGATTATTTTTCCTTTTGAACGATTATTTATTTACACCTTCTACAGCTACAATTGAAATGTATATATGCGCGTATGTATGTATGAAAAAGAGAGAGGGAGAAGGAGAGGAAGAGAGAGATTGAGAGACACAGAGACGGAGTATGTGTGTATATGTACATAGACAGATAGACGTAGAGATAGATACATAAGTATATATACGAACACAATATACGCATACAGACGTAAGACTATGTATACATTAGAAATAACAACAGCATTAGTATTATCATTATCATTAATAATAATAATAATAATAATATAATAATAATAATAATAATAATAATAATAATAATAAATGCCCTGATGCAGTAACAGGCACTGGCTCTCATGGATCCTCTGATGCAATACCAGGAACTGACTTTCATAGCTTCTGATCTTAACTGATTGAAAGTGTTATCATATACATTGATTTTTCTTGATATAAAAGATGGGCTGCAGCAAATATTCTACTCAGTACCACAGATTTTCTTGTAGTTGCTTGACCGTAACCATTTGCGTATGTCCCTTAGTGATTGATGATATGTTTATCTCTGATCACGTGCACAAGTAGTGGGGGAGCCGCATTTCCATGTCTTGAGGAGAATTCACTTCTGGAAACATGATTGTTTTGTTCAATATCCTTAAATAAAATCTTTTTCAGAGACCTTTTGAGTGAGATAGGGTACTCGACCCGAACAAAAGCCTAACTGGACCTCACCTGCAGGGTCATGCGCTGTTTATCTTAAAACGATATTACCGTGTCGCGCACTTATGTTTGTGATGCATGTGCCTGGTATACGCTTATCATACGGGTAGGCATGATGGTTATACTAGGTTTCGTATATTTTACCCCAGTGTCACTTTGATGGCATGCACTTCTCTCTCTCCCACTCTCTCTCCCTTCCCCCAATAATGGTCATAAACGAGCCTCGTGGTAGTGGAGCAATTTCATTTCCCGATTCACGAGTTCTGCTTGGTACAACCGGTTCCATGACTTGTTCTTTTAGTTATTTTAGACATTCCATGCAGAATATTTTTACAAGTAAAAAATCAGTATTTACACCATGTACAGTGAGATCTGGAATGGTTATTTTGCAGATTTAATACATCTAGGCAGATTCGGACACAAAATATGTTGTGTTTGAGCCTACCTGGATGTGGAAAAGAAATCGTTCTAGATCTCGATGTACACAGTGAAAATAACGACTTTGTTTGCTTCGCAGATGTAAGCACGGATCATCAAAAATTTGATCAATAAAAGTATAAACAAAACCAGTGATTTTTGCTAGACTCAAACTTTCGGCTACTTCTGGATTACGAAACAGCATGTCGAAACACCGGTTCCCCAGAATGGCATGAGCCCATTGTGTTGAACACACAGTGGTCGTAAGGGAGAGAAGTTATTCGTCTATGGCATATACTGAAGATACTTGGATATTTTGCATCTGAAACTACCTAGACGCGTTAAGAATAAATGTGCCGAAAATCATTCGTTCAAGGTTTCGCGGCAAAATTTTAACAATTTGGTCATATTTTCCTTGTTGAGTTTAAAGATCTTTCTTGAAGCCCCAACTACGCAAATTACTTTCCTTATTTGTTTTTTGTTGGGGTTTTTTTGTAACCTTTCGGGTTTCTCATGACTTCAATAGCCGTAGCGATCCCAATCGACTATTGATCCCCATATGTCACATGTGCACTTACCATCTACTGATCCATCTATCAGTCGTTAACGAAAATGACTTCATAATTCAAATGTTTCCAGATAAATCAATCACCGTCTAGCAAGTCCCACTTATCAGAGCAGATCGGTCGACCTTTTAGGTTCTGCTTGACAGTGTCGTTGAATCTCATTTTGGTACTACCAATGTTTCGATAGAAATCTGACGGTTGCATGAATAGACTTCTTTGAGAAGATTTCATCGAGAAGTGTGGCAACGCTTCTTGTCCAACGGAGATTTTTTCCATCAATTGATGGTGCATGGATTGAAAACTAGCCTTCGAGAGGACTTCAGACTTTAAGATATGTTGCCACTATTTCATGCTCATGACAAAAACTCTGATCCTTTTGGTTTGTGTTTTTTTATGTGGCCATGTTTCT
>NC_043001.1:78560738-78575738 GCF_006345805.1 Octopus sinensis | reverse complement strand
AATGAAAGTTTAATATTAGTTTCGTCGTTATTGAAGAATATTTTATTGAGACAAAAAAAATGTTTCTTAAAGGTAACACAGTCTTTAAATAACGTAAGGCGTATTTTAGATGTGGGTTAGGGAAACATGGTGCTGGTTTATGATGCGACCTCTCTGTATAACTGCCGACATACCGTATGCAATATATGTAAGTTTGATCTGAGACTGATATTTTGGTTTGCTTTCAGTACATTTTTATTAATAGTAATTATTGTACCGAGCAGACTTACTCTCATCCAGCTCCCCAGAAGATGACACTCCATCTACTATCTGTAATACGGCGGATATGAGACGCAGGGTAGTTTTTGAAAATTTATATAAAGCACGAATTATACGCTGGCAAATACAATAATTCAATGTGAATCTTATGACGAGGGTGATAAATGGAACTGATTTCTGGAAGATTTTGGAAGGAGTTGAATGAGAAAATGCTTCTAGGGGTCGTAGTAGCATTTGCAGTTTAATGCTGATTATCTTTGACGGTGATGTTTGCATTTGTCTACAATATACTTGTTGTTCTTAAAGATAGCGATAATGACGATGAGATTGGCTTCGCCTTGTAGTTGAAGGCGGCGAATGGTGTATGTGTGTGTGCGTGTGTGTGCGTCTGTGCAGGGCGCGTGGCTTAGTGGTTAGGGCATTCGGCTCATGATCGTAAGGTTGTGAGTTCGATTCCCGGCGACGCGTTGTGTCCTTGAGCAAGACACTTTATTTCACGTTGCTCCAGTCCACTCAGCTGGCAAAAGTGAGTTGTACTTGTATTTCAAAGGGTCAGCCTTGTCACTCTCTGTGTCACGCTGATTATCCCCGAGAACTACGTTAAGGGTACACGTGTCTGTGGAATGCTCAGCCATTTGCACGTTAATTTCACGAGCAAGCTGTTCCGTTGATCGTATCAGCTGGGACCCTCGTCGTCGTAACCGGCGGAGTCTTATGCGTATATATGTTTCTCTGTGCGTGTGTGTGTGTATGATTGTGTGCCGGTGAAAGTATCGATTAAGGCTATATTATTGTTGCTAGTCGTAATGGTGATTGAATATTTGGCTGGGTGATTGGCCGATCGATTTGTTGTTTCCTTGAAGGTGCTGGTGGCGGTGTAGGTCATCGTCGTGAGAGTGGTGGCGATGAAGTTATTGTAGTGACTTTTGTTGTTGGTGGTGGTGAGAGTTGGTAATGATGATAGTGATGCTGTTGGTGGATGTAGGGTCGATAATGGTGAAGTTGGTAATAATGATGCCAGTGGCCGACGACCAGGATTTGATAGCAGATTTTATTATCATAATGACTCCGGTAGTGTTTCCTTTCACGGTATTCTCTATTTGCGGTCAACTTCTATAAATTGTCAGAATTGTAAAGATATTAAATTAAGCCATTTGAAATTAAGGGCAGGCACTAGAATCAGTTTAGTTTTCAGATTATCTGTGATAGCCAAAATCAAATTAGAAATGTAGAATGTTACGTAAACTAGGGTAGATGTATATTAGAATTCTATAATGAAATGAACTCACCAAAGAATCTGTTCCATTTCTTGTCAAAGACGACATATACTCTTTTACTTGTTTCAGTCATTTGATTGCGGCTATGCTGGAGCACCGTCTTTAGTCGAGCAAATCGACCCAGCTTCTTCTTTGTAAGCATAGTACTTATTCTATCGGTCTCTTTTATCGAACCGCTAGGTTACCGGGACGTAATCACACCAGCATCGGTTGTCAAGCTACACCTCCCCCCCCCATATATATATATATACGACGGGCTTCTTTCAGTTTCCGCCTACCAAATCCACTCACAAGGCTTTGGTCGGCCCGAAGATATAGAAGACACTTGCCCAAGGTGCTACGCAGTGGGACTGAATCCGGGACTATGTGGTTGGTAAGCAATCTACTTTCCACATAGCCACACCTGCGCCTATTGATATTTCTATTTTAAAATTGAAATCTTAGAATTTTTAAATTGGAATCTTAGAAGTAATAATAGTGTCACCATTATTTTCACTGACACCGTGGCGCCATTACTGTTGGCAGCACCACTGACACCACTAAAACCGCCACCGCCATTACCAACGCAGTAACGATTCTGCCAACTCACCTTCAAACCTTGGCACAGAGCCTGAGGATATACACGGAGGGGTAAGTTTAACGACTCCGAAAGAATGGAAGTAAATTCGACTTCGGTGGAATATGAACTCGGAGCGTAAAGCCAGAACAAATCATGCTAAGAATTTTGCCACCTCACTGCCTTCAACTCACCTAGAAATAATAAAAGACGCCTACTACCTTCTATTTAAAAGACGTCTATAACCTCTTGTCTACGTGGTATTTACTTAGTTACAAATTCTTTCTATGAAAGTATTTGAATGTCTTCTGTAATGATGCGGACATCTTAGATCCTGTTCCTGCTGACTATTAAGCAACTGGCTTTTAGATGTGAAAATATGGAATATTTCTTCTATGCATAAACTGCATCATTTTCCCGTAAGGTTTACCCACGTCTTTTATTTCCCAGGACTTTTTTGTTCGACTACAGACAGTATTCCAGCAGGGCCGCGGTCAAGCGACTGCAACAGCTGAGAGAATGAAGAATGAAATAATATATGAATGTATATATATATATATATATATATATATAATATATATATATATATATATACATACATACATACTACATACATACATACATACATACATACATATATACATACATATATTAGAAGTTGGAAATGCACTGAGAATAGTTAATATATTTGAAGCTTTAACCGGTTCTACAGTTTACATTGATTTTCAAAGATTCAAATAGAAACACGTAGCTTATAGCGCAGCTGTCTTGTTTCTCACTAGATTTTGAAGCTTGCCCTACTTCTATAAGGTGGTCGTAGCTCAAATTAATATGTTTTGAATAGGATTTGATTGGTAGAGAATAGTCACATGACTTGTCTTAGAAAGTTTTATCGGTTCCCCGCTACGTCCATGTGTGAGTATCAAGTGACAATGTTTGGCGTAGTAGGAGAACCTACAAAATATTTCTAAGGCCAGTCATCTAATAATCCTCTACCAATCAAATTCAATTCAAAACATATACTAATTTGAGCCATGAATTCCCTTCAAACACTGATCAGAAGCAAGACATCTGCGACATAAGACACATCTCTGTATTTGAAGTTTTTGAATATCATTGTTAACTGTGAAACCAGTTGAAGCTTTAAATATAAATAATAAAAAAATATTTTAACTATTCTCAGCGCATTTTCAACTTCTGTTTATTTTTTTCTAAATTTCTATACGTGTGGAATAAAATACCTTTGTTTTATATATATATATATATACTGAGAGAGAGAGAAGGGGTAGAGAGAGGGCAGAGAGAAAAACGACTAGTTTTAAATCTCAGACCTAGAAATATGTAGTAACAGTACTGTACATTAAAGTCTATTTGCCAACGCAATGTGACAGTCCTACGTAGAACGATGTTACATTTTAGCCCCAGGAAAATATCTTTTCCATCTGGCTACCGACACATGATCTGCATCCGTATACTGGGAGCAAGAGAGTCTATTGCCCCCTTTCTAGCCGCAGTGATACATGTAGACCAATTGTTTCTGGGTAATTTCCCGATATATATATATATATATATATAATATATATATATATATATATATATATATATATATATATACATATAAGAGGCCAAAGTGTACGTACGCCGCTATATTTTATATATCAAAAATACAAAAGTGGGGAAAGAAAGGAAAACATCCAGACATTTAGAGGAAACAAAATATCCAGACAGGCGATACAAGGAAGGCAAGGACAGATCATTCGGTGTTTTCTATCCTCAGTCGAGTTCCAGATTGTCTTTACAATTTCAGCCGGTTATACTCGAGATTGCTCCAATCTGGCCAGCCCCAAGGAAAACTAGGCTAAGAGCATTACATTCCTTGGAAGAAAGCAGCGAATATATACGAAACAAGGACGAAAGCAAAAAACAGAAATGTTACACAGATACATACATACATTCATACATACATACGTATATATATATATATATATATATATATATATATATATATATATATATATATATATATATACCGGGAAGACTTCCACGCACCAGCTAAAGTTCAATGCAGTGGGCTTAAACACGAAGCGTCGTGATTGGGAAGCAAACCTTTTACCACACAGCCTCGCGTATGCCCACCTACGCATGCGTAGTATCTGTGTGAATGTTAGATATTTGCTGAAATGGCAACAAAATGATCAACTGAAAAATATAATAATCACGAAATAAAATAAACCACTATAATCCGCAGATGTATTGGGAAAAAGATGATCTCAGCGATCCTGATTTGTACACCTCGCTGTGGATTAAGCTTAGAATAACTTATTAGTATGGTGTCCAGGGATAGAGTTTTTGTTATTAACACACACACACACACACACACACAGAAGCATGCACATACACTAAAACGCACACATGCACAAACACAAGCTCATACACAGGCACACGCGCATGCACTGGCATACGTGCATACACACATGTAAACGCACATACACACATATATAAATGTATATTTAGAGAGAGAAAATGAGAAATACATAGATATACATTTATATGTCTATATATACATACACATGCATACACACACTCATATATGTACTCATACATACACACATTCACATATGCATATCTTCTTTATTGCTATTGCTTCGCTAATTGGTGTAATATTCTTACTATTACTAGTGATGATGCTGCCGATTTTAGATGCTGATGTGTGTGTGTGTGTGTGTGCGTGTGTGTGCGTGCGTTCGCGTGCATATTCTGTTTACGTTGTTACATTGTCGTATTTAATCAAAACACAATAACCGTTATTACCATACTCACTTGTTATCTGCCTACGATAAGAAGAAAGATAACCAGAGTTCTTAAAACAATAACAGGAAAAGCCGCGAAAAGTTCCAAATAGATCTCGTAAATGAGGAGTAAGGCATAATTTACCCTTCAGTCAAAGGGTGTCTTAGTGTGCATCGGTTACCACACCCAACATACCTTGGCTCTGGAGCACCTTAGCCATCTTGGTATTATCGACAATAATACAGAATTTGGTAGCAGTGTTGTATCCTAGGTCTATGACCTACATGTGACCCGGCCTTCTTACAAGAGTTAAAGATCGAAATACTTGCTGTTCAGCTCTCTGTAGACCTTCTTACTACATAATACCCAAAATAAACTCCGACATTTACTTACCAGAAATATGGTCATTCTCTTTTAGAATTTATATTTCGATTTTCTACAGAGAAAAGAGCACCTTAGCAAAATATTCTTTTCTACTCTAGGTACAAGGCCTGAAATTTTGGGGAGGGGCCCAGTCGATTAAATCGACCCCAATACGCAACTGGTATTTAATTTATCGACCTCCGAGAAACGAAAGGCAAAGTCGACCTCGGTGGAATTTGAACTCAGAACGTAGCCTCGAGAGAAATACCTATTTCTTTACTACCCACAATGGGCTAAACACACAGAGGACAAACAAGGACAGACAAACGGATTAAGCCGATCATATCGACCCCAGTCCGTAACTGGCACTTATTTAATCGACGCCGAAAGGATGAAAGGCAATGTCGACCTCGGCGGAATTTGAACTCAGAACGTAGCGGCAGACGAAATAATGCTAAGCATTTCGCGCGGCGTACTAACGATTCTGCCAGCTCGCCGCCTTAAGACAATATTAAGACACTCAAGTCATTTACACAACCCGAAACAATAACCAAAGTCCAATGTAACTCCTACGAATCCTTCAAAATAACCTTTTCCAAAACTTTGATGGTCTATGTTGGAAATGGTGAAATGCTTGTGATAAGAAGCTTGCATCCCAAACACATGGCTTCAGGTATAGTCCCACTGCGTGAAACCTTCGGTAAGTGGGTTCTACTGTAGTCCTGAGCCGGCCATAGCCATGTTAGTGGATTTGGTAGGCGGAAACTGAAAGAATCCTGTCGTTGATGTGTGGGTGGGTGTATATATATATATATATATATATATATATATTATATATATATATATATATATACGGATGTATGTATGTGTGTATCCTTGTGTTTCTACTTGTCCTCCACCACCGTTTGGCATCCGGAGTTGTCGTATTTAGGTCCCTACCGCTTAGTGGGTCGGTAAAAGGACCAATAGAATAAGTACCAGGCTTAAAAGTAAGTACTCTGGTCGACTTGTTTGACTAAAACTTTCCAAGCAGTGCCCCAGCTTGGGCACAATTCTGTGAATGAAGCAAATAAATGACGACAGCACGAATATATTTTTACATTCGGGCAAAAGATAAGACCCCCATGTGATACTTGGACAATTTCTCACCCATTCTTCTCAAATTCTATAAACTAATACATATAAAATCTCTCACTCTTGTTTTCAGTGAATTCAATAGGAAAGAAAAAGATTTGTTACTTGGCTAAACAGAGAAGACAGCTGAAACTTTGGCGCTAAACAAACCTATATTACATTTAATGATAATCTAAACTTTACTCATAAACCTTCTAGTACATTCTTCTCAACCAAAACCAATATTAGTAGCTTTAGTAACCATATACTCGATTATATTATTCCTGAGCTAATGCTACTTTCCTACTTACCTTTCCGGAACGACACTAATTCTTTGATTTATTAGTTCAAAACATTTGCACCGTAAGAACAATGTAGATCCATCCAATTCAATATTAAGATCTATAATTTACCTATTTCCAAAACCTTTTTCATTTCATTGTGTTAATTTTGAAAAACAGACGTCACATCGATGAAAGGGTTCGTGATCAATGTCGTACTTAGCGCTAGAAAATAAATATTAATCTACCTAGATGACTCCCTTTGTATGAAAGACAAACACTTAAATGAAAGAACTTATTTTAGGCACACATTTTAGGCGGAATTTACAGAGATGCTGACTAAGTATAAAACTGCAGGTAACTAAGGAATTTCCGGAAAATCTTAAATACATAAGATTAGCTCCCATGGTGGAATCGAATTCAAGAATCAAAGATGAATAAAATAAAGAAACCCTTTATTACAATCTCTGAAAATCGAAATTACAGATTTCACAAACACTGATTATTAAAAACCTGATGTATTTTCAAATAAAAGTAGCCTTAAAACTGGAAATGCAAGAAAGGACTCGAAAAGGTTCTAAGCGATGCTATCTGTCGCGGCCATACGTCTAGCCCAATGTTTGTCTCTTTTAATTGTCTGCATCTGAGGTAGCAATGCCTTTCTGTGTGCATTATTGACTGCAAGTTGTGGGCTATTCCCAAAATAGTCTGAGTAACAATAAAAAGATAAACAAGACTCTTTTATGCTTATCGATCTCATAGAACGTGAAATTGTAAGTAAAGTTCGATATTAATATTTGTCAGAAACGTCAAACAGAAGAGCTAGGTTTCAAACAAAATGTACTTATGACCTTAGAAAATAACAGGACATGCTTTTGAAATCCTATGTTGAGAATGTTGATTAGAATCTAATGAGAAATAAAGAAAAATCATTGTATGGAGAAAATATAACGTGACCTCGTGTTGATGGATTAGAATCCTATAAGTCTTAGTAAACACGTGTCGCTTAACAGACTGATGTTCTACAAGAATTAAAAGCGTATCATAACAAATATCATATTAAAGCTAAGTGAATGTTTACAAATCTGGTTACAAAAAAATTACAATAAGAGACGGCATTAAATATTTAAATATTTGTTGCGATAAAGCGTCTGCTGGTTGTAATAAAGCAGCCGAGAAATTCATTGAGGAGTTTGTAAAGATCGTTGATAATGATAGTTTAGCAGTAGAGCGAGTGTATAATGCTAAAGAAACGTCTGCTGACGTTATTGCCCCCAGAAGAACATCAATTGCAGCTGTTAAGTAATTGGTTTCACGATTGAAGGATGCCAACAACAGAATAATTGTGCTAAGGTGTCATGGTGTAACAGACAACAATTATTGTAAGCATTCTGTAATAGGTCAAGTCCTGCACCCCCGCCTTTTTAAAGAAGTAAATGCGTAAACATTTCACAAAAGAATAAGGATCGCAAATGATTTTTTTTTCAGTGGGCTTAATAAACAATTTGTGCTCTCACCTCATGACATATATAAATGTAGGGAATCCTAAGAACTTGTTACTCATTAACAATTGCTCGTTATAACTGAGATACTCAGGTATGTTTCGGCCTAAGATTGGCTCAAGCTATGTATAGATTAATAGTACTATTTTATAGGATCTGTTAAGTCATTTTTAAGACAGGTTTCGTGATACCAAAGTTCATTCAAGCAGTAGGATTCTTGTTGACTGATATGTTATTCAGATATAGGTGGCTTATCGGGTATTTCTTAAAGAAATTTGTCCAAGTTTCGTTTCAGGGTGATGGCAAGTTTTCTTCTTGGATTTATTTTGGAATAATACTAAATAGCACTGTGCCTGTTGAGGAAAGGATGTGTTGCAGTGAATTTGTGTGTAATAAGTCTGAATTGTGTAGAGATGTAAGGTACGTAACCCCAGCCTTGGAAGAATTCTGAATCTGATGCTAAGGTCGTTTGGACAAATCTTGTGAAATCTCCACACTGTGCAAATGATCTGGATTTCTAATGAAAATTAAATTATATGCATTATTTTAAAATATAGAGACAGTTTCTGCAAATTTTAAAATACAGCTTCTTGGACAACATTCTTGCAGCGGTAAATAGAATCATGAGGAAAGAAGTTTCTTAATCGAGTTTTCTACGGGATACCTTATATGCAGTTTCCAATGGTTGAAAACAAGGATATAGAAGATACCTTTGAGTATGCCTGGTACAATTAATGGTCTGCAACTTTGTTCAGTGTTGAAGATGGATAAAGTGATTAAGTCGAAAAATTCTAAATGAGAAAAATTGATACCTCCTTACATACGCGAAATGTTTACAATTAGAATCTGACAGTAACTAGGGAGAGTGGATATCGATGGTTTTAGGCATCGGTAAAGGTGATTTTAACTAATACTAAAACAGTTGAAATGGCTCTCGGTCTAGTTACTATATGCTGTGGCAATATCACATGCTGTTGGCAATATCATCTTATAAGATGATATTGCCAACAGCATGTGATAATTTTCCCTCAGACAACAGAATGAACATGTATGGTGAACTTAGCGAAGAACTAGAAATGATGGGAAATCAAACACAGGTTGCAATAATAAAAAAAAGTATATAAGTAACAAATCTTGGTAAATGAGAGATATCGCTTGAAGAATAATTTCAAAAATTCACAAAATACGTTGTCGTTTCTCCTAAGCACCCTCTTTCAGACTTCTCAACAATTTTTGATATTCACTATCGTTAAACACAAGATGTTATTTTTACGGAAAATCAGAATTTTAATTCTCATGAAAAATTCCATGTGTTTACTTGTAGCATGTTTTCTAGCAGCGTGTCCGTTTTGACAGCCAGTGCCGTGGTTATTGCGCTGTAAATGAAATGATGCTGTGCTTTCGGTTTTCATTACATTATCTTGTAATTAAATTACATGTTTTTCATACAAATATCCATATGTAATCAAATCACAACACCAAAAGTGGAGACTGGGATCCTACCAAATTTTCTTTCTCGCCGATGCGTTAAGTCCTGATTCAACTTTGCCGCATTTAATATATCTATAATGCTTAGTGTTGCAGCTACTACTGGACAAATCATTATTTATAAGTTTAAAAGGCGGCTAGATGGCAGAAACGTTAAAGCGTTGGACAAAATGTCTAGCGTTATCTTTGCCGACTCATTACATTCTGATTTCAAAAAAAGAAAAAAAGTCACCCCTGGTCAGCATTGTTCTTCATTCTTCCAGGGGCGAAGGTCGATAAAATAAAGCACGAGTAAAGTACTGGGATCAATGTATCGACTACTTCTCTTCCAGTAAAATTGCTGGCATTGTGCCAAAATTTTTTTTAAATACTATTTCTAAATAATTGTAACATGTGTGCGTGCGTGCGTGGAGCTTAGACTTATGAATTACAGGCTCAGTTGATTCAAAAGGTGTTTGTACTTTTCTTTTCTATAGTTTCTACCTACTTTCATTCATGCCCGAATTTATTGTATCCAAATTTGGTATCTCTTGGTTGTGGAGTGATTTTGTGCTACGGTTATTAGTTTCAATTTATGGTTTCTCTTAATGGATTTATGTTTTGATTTACGAATGATTTTTATAACGTATTTGTGTATGTTATTATCAGTTTGTATTTGAGTCACGCCGTAAACTTTATGTGAAATGTCATAATCTTCATAATTATATTAAATTGGCCACACAAGTATGACAATTTCTCATCGGTTCACTATGCACTTGACAGGAGAGGCAATGTTATCCTAAGCCACAGATCGTAAACATTGCTACATAGAAAGCTAGGGAAACAATGAATATAGATAAAAAAACTGTAATGTTCCTAGGAAACAGCTGAAAGAAACTCATACGTAAATATCATAAAAGGTTCTTGATTAAAAATTATAGAACTTTTACACCGGCATGTATTCAATAAAAGGATTATACCTGCACGAACGCAAACTCTCATATACATATAAAGCTTACAACTGCTTGATTTCCAACCAGATTATCTGACGTTCAGCCCCATTGTACGGCAACTTGGGCAAGAATCGTCTAATAGAACACCGAACCGATCAAAGCATCGTGAATATATATATATATAGATAGATAGATAGATAGATAGATAGATACATAGATACATACATACATACATACATACATACATACATACATACATACATGTATCCATACATGCATACATGCATGCATACATACATACATACATATACACTAGCAGAAAGACCGCCCTCCGGGCAATTTTCTGCTAGATCCTTGATAATGTTTTCACATTTGATTGCCTATTCTAAATTTTTTTTTATATTTTAAGTCTATTCTTTGTATAATAGTACTAGTTTAATTGGTAAATATTGCTTTCATTATTTTATCACAGTCAAAGTCTCTCTTTTTTAAACAAATATCAAGGTAGTCCAACTACGGAGCGGGAAGGAATTAGTCCAATTTTACCTTCCCCTCAAAGCAACATAGGGATTTCAATTCAGCAGCCCATCTGTAAGCTTTGCAGTATGTCAAAGTGATTCACTGCATTATGTGGCTATAAAATAGAAAAGACAGCTTGTTCTTGAAAATTATTGAAACTGGCTTTCGTTGCTATTCCTTTAACAGAATTCTTCCTAGTTTGAAAATTTTTCGTCTGTACTCCTGCAGTAACTATTTGGTTTCATCTCTCAGCCCCCTGTTTGTTAGCACTGGTGTTTCTGTTTCTATCTCACTGAATTTTAGAAGGCTTCCCATTTGATACTGATTATCAATAGGCAGCTGAACAGTCTCAGACGGTGAAAGCAGAATCAGTGTCTTATTTTGAAGTAGAATATTCTCTTTTCAAGATGCCCTAGCCAGTTGGATATGTGTAGAGGAAAGAAAATCATCTCTAAGTCTAAGTGTTTCAATCGCTGTGCCCTAGTTTTATCTGATTCAGTTGCCCAATTCTGTCTGCCATCGTGCCTTTCCTGCTAAGTGTTCCTTTTCAGTCGCATATTTTTGGACACCTCATGTTGAATTGTAAATTTCTAATGTGATATTTGTGTAATAACGAAATGAAACCTGAAATGTGTGTGCGTGTGTGTATTTATATTAGAGAGACAGTGTGTGTATGAGAGGCAACAGGAAGAGAGACCATTACAAAGAAAGAATGAAATAAACATGAAATGAAAAAATATTATAAATAAAAGCTCGTTAAAAGCTATCTTGTGCCGAATATTTAAATTTGTGAGCTATAACAAGGAAGTCCAGAAAGTAAATTTTCCTGAAAACATCAATTTATAAAAAAATGTCAATTGCTTAGTAAATATTTCTTTCGGTAATTTATCGTAGTTGTAATATATCTCTAATCTAAATAAACTTCAAGGTAACCCACCTACGTTCAGCGTATTCGAAATAGCAGCGATCACATAGTTATTATTGTAAGGCTTGCAGCGTTCAAACAGCCATACCAACAAAATCACTTCTTCATTAAAAAAAAAAACCAATGTATTAAAAACTTTTTCATTTTATCAAGAATATTCATTTAACAAACTCTGGAAAGTGATATTTTTCTTGAAATTGTGCCTCGTATCATAAGCCTCAAAGTTATACAGCTGTTTTGTCAAACAGCATTCATTCATTGAATAAATATTTTTTTTAACATTACGTATAAACTGTGGATTTTGCAAATAGCGAATTAAAACTTGAAATGAAAACATTGAAATGAATATATATTAAACTATCATTAATGAGAATAGAGGCGAGGGTGAGTGAGACTATTGCAAATGAAAACGGAAAACTTCACCGGCAACGAGTTCATGTTCTTTATTAAGCAATAAAATCTACCCCATAGTGAATGCAACGAATGTTTACATTTCTGAAAAAACTTATAGTTCAAATATTCATTAAACTTCAGAAATCGAAATTACAGGAAATTTCTTAGAACCTGAATTAATAAAATTTCCAGACGATCAAGCATTTAATACTTGCTTTCTTTTATTAACTGTTACATGCCTAATTAATAAGCAGCTTTCTCCATTATAATATAGATATACATATGTGTTTGCAAGCAAGCGCGTGTTTGTATTTATCTTCCTGCATCAACGCTTGATGAATGGTGTTGGATTGTTCACGTCCCCTAAATTATTAGTTCGGCAACCACAAGCCAATAAAATAAGTACCAAGCTTTGCGTCGATTTATTCGACCTAACCAATCTACGCAGAACCCCAGTATGGCCACTGTCTAGTGACTGAAACAAGTAAGTAGCTAAAAGATAAAAGAATGGGAAACTTGAGAAACAGTCACATAAAGCTGTGTGACACGATTTTTGTCCTTGGGTAGGAACTGTGATTTTCTATTTGCTTATCCTTAGAAAATATGAAAAACGGCTATTTCCTTTAAGCTACCTTTATTCAAACCCCAAATAATTCCTCTCAACAATGGTTATGATGCTCCCCCACTACTTCTGTTCATGACCAGAGATGCACATATTGTCAGCCAGTAAGGGACATGTTCAAGTAGTTAAGGTCATGCAACTGACAAGCAAATTTGTGGATTGAACAGAAAATTTGTTATAATGATATTTCTACTTCATCAACTAAGCGCTGAATCTCTCTGAAATGTAATGGAATATAGGTCAGCTTGAAAACGTTGATTTCTCGGTGATAAAAGCAAATATTGAAGGGAGTAGTAATGATTTCTTTGATTTCTAGGTAGATGTAAATAGGAAATAATATTTACCGACCAAAGACCAAAGATAATAATAAAAATTTGTTGCACAGTGTAATTCGTCTGAACGAAGTAATGGATGGAAAGCGTGAACATTTAATACACGATATAAAGGAAATGCTTTATCTTTTATAGAAGCGAGAGTTCCAATACAGATCATTCTCTTTCATAAGCTGTATCACACATCGGGATGTCAAAAGTATACAGCATCCTTCCATGATCATCACGTCATATTGAATATCAGACAACCAAGCGTGGACTTGCACTGAAAATCGAAAGCTTTTATATCCAGTTCTATAAAACCGTCATGTGAGGAAAAATTTCACTCAAAATCGTTGATTTGGAATATATTTCTTAGGGGCAGAATTATCTAGCAATAAAGCACATACATACACTACAGGGAACATCTTAATTAGTCAGTCAGTTGCAGCGAGGAATAACTGCGCAAGAGCACAGAATGAATATTCAAAAGCATTTTCATCTGTTAGAGGTTGCAATATAAATCTATAGAGTGAAGGATATTTGCAATGTGCTTATGTGTGGATGTGTGTGTTTGCGCAAGTTTCTCTATTTGCGTGTGTACGTGTGCGTGTGTTTCCGTGAGTTACTGTGATTGTAAATACGCGCGTGTATGTGTGTGTGTGCGTGTGTGCGTTGAAGGCGCGTGGCTTAGTGGTTCGGGGTATGCAGCTCACGAATTTAAGGGTCATGAATTCGATTCTCGGGAGTCGCGTGGTGTCCTTTAGTGAGACATTTTACTTCCCGTTGCTCCAGTCCACTCAGTTGGCAAAAATAATTAGTACCAGTAATTCAAAGGGGCAGCCTTGTCACATTCTGTGTCACGCTGAACACCCCTGAGAACTACGTTAAGTTTACGTGTGTCTATGGAGTGCTCAGTGACTTGCATGTTAATTTCATGAAAGGCTGTGTCCGTTGATCTGATCAACTGGGACTCTCGTCATTGCAAACGATGGAGTGACAGTCATATATTCTTTTATTCTTTTATTTCTGTGTGTCATGTGACTGCGGCCATACTAGTGCAAAACCTTGGAGTGTTTTAGTCGAGCAAATCGACCCCAAGATTTATTTTTAATCTTAATACTTATTCTATCATTTCTTTTGCCGAACCGCTAAGTTACGGGGGCGTAAGCAAACCAACGCCGGTTGTCAAGCGTTGATGGAGGGCGACAAACATATAACATATATGTATGTGTGTGTGTGTGTGTATACATATATATATATATATATATATATACGATGTTGTTCTTTGAGTTTCCGCCTACCGAATCCACTCACAAGGCCCGTAGCTATGTTAGAAGACATTTATTCAAGAAAGCATGCAGTTGGGCTGAACATAGAACCGTGTGGTTGGGACGCAAGCTTTGTATCACAAAGCCACGACTGTGTCTACATATACATATAGGCGTGGCGGATATATTGACATACATACATACATACATACATACATACATACATACATACATACATACGTGTGTGTGTTTGTATGTTGTCTTCTTCTTCTCTAATGCTGTGTTCACGTTCAAACAGTCCTTTTGCCCCTCATTGTCTTGGCTCATGCAGTCACTTTTTCGGTGGAGTATCCCACATCTAGTCAGCAACTTACTTGTCTTTCTATCTAAATTGTTCGT